>NC_050193.1:1200051-1337551 GCF_008315115.2 Sander lucioperca | reverse complement strand
CCCACATCTTCACATACCCTTCACCATACCCCCACATCATCACATACCCTTCACCATACCCCACATCATCACATACCCTTCACCATACCCCACATCATCACATACCCTTCACCATACCCCACATCATCACATAGCCTTCACCATACCCCACATCATCACATACCCTTCACCATACCCCCACATCATCACATACCCTTCACCATACCCCACATCATCACATACCCTTCACCATACCTAGAGATTGGCATGGGGTACTTTCCATAAGATCATCTCTCAATGCAAATCAAACCATCTATAGTCTAACTGACATAAAACCAAGCTGAGCCTGAACATGGCTGTTGTTTAGTAAATCTATCTCTGGTCAGGGGTACTTGGCTTAAAAACACAATTCAAATGGGGAACATTATTGAAAAAAGTTTGAGAACCACTGGTCTAAATAGTATAAATGGGTGCAGCATGTATTAAAAATATCATTTATTTTAGATGTCATTTGAAAAGTGATATTTTAAGGGGAGACACCCCAGGCAAACCATAATTTTTCAATACTGACTTTTTGGGCTATTTTGTTTCTGGAGCACGTCTTCTTTCAGACTATTGGGGGGAAAAAAACCTCCCAAATATACATTTAGGTGTTTACTTTACTACACTAGCAATGGAAGACTCAAGCAGACTTTTAGTTAGTCAATGTTTTTTTATGGTTGTTTGTTTAGTTTTCTATTTGTATTTTAATGTTCTTGTATTTTAATTAGTTGTATTGTATTACAGTTTATTGTGATAACAGATTTTTATCTGTGAAAGGTGCTATACAAGTAAACTTTACTTACTTACTTACTTACTTGTCTATTTGCGCCCTGTAAATGTCTCCTAAATTCAGCAAAAGTTGCCATTAGATAAGGACTCGTTTCCATATCTAAACATAACATTTCATCAAAACTTGTAATACAAAAAATGAGTTTCTATTAATGGAGTTATTTAAACATCTAATGTTTGTTCTTTAAGATCAAATCCAGTTTCAGAGTCCCTGTTGATAAGATGACACAGCTGTTGTTTTACACAGTTTATAGAAATAAAAAGAAAGTTGGAACATTTCAGGAAAAAGTCATGAAAAAAGTTCATATTTCTAGAAGAAAATTAGATTTTTCACTCATTTGTCTTTAATGAAATGACCAAATGTCAGTATTCTAAGAGTTGGGAGAGAGATCATCTCAGGATTTAATGGATCCATATCGGATCAGAGAATAGATATTATAAACCCAGGGTTTATGTTTTTATTTCATCAAAATGTCATATATCGCATTTTTTAACTTTTTCGTGGCTTAGTTTTTAAACATTTTTGTTGCTTTTTGTCAAACCCTACAAAAGTCAGCTATAAAAGTTCCTTAGTCATCGTGGAGTTTAGAATTTAGACTTACACCAACCGGAGTGTTGCATAATTACAGTTTGAAAAACTGTTTCCTGTCTGTTTGGTTTGGTGTCCAACGAGGCGGTCCAACTCTGTTGTGATCATAAATTAATTAGCGGGCCGGGTCATAATGTGAGCCTCGAGTTTTTACGTCTTATATCATCTGGGGTCTCAACAATAACTAAATGTTGGAGACAATACGAAAGTTTAACCCTCCTGGTTTCCTCGGGGTCAAATCTGGCCCATTTTCAAATCTCAGGATCATTCAGAGGATTTGAATCAGGAAATAGATTTAATAAAGGCAGCGCTAACAGCAGTGATGGATGACCAGATGTCTTCTTGTTTATTCTGATATTTGTTGAGGATCCTGAAGGCGACACGCAGCTGCACCAACAAACTACAAACGAAGAAGAAGAGGAAGAGTTACCGTGACGACGTTTCACTGGAACAAGCTGGACTGGACTCTGGTTCTGAGTGAGTTCTGTCCCAGCGGAGACGTGGGGGGGGGGGGACACACACACACACACACTTGATGATGTCATACTGTCTTAATACTGCACTCAGAATGGACGGGTCCATGTCTCATCAGTTTGTTTTCATGCAGTCAGCTGTTAATGAACAGAGCGGGCGGGACTAAAGCTGTCTACAGGTCTCTCTGTCTGTCTCTGTCTCTCTAACCTGTCTGTCTGACTGTCTGACTGTCTGTCTGTCAAACTGTCTGTCTGTCTCCTTTGTTTACATGAGGTGAGTCTCTGCGATGATGGACGTAGTTAAACTATTAGACACAGGGTAACGGTAGATTATAGCGTCTGGTAGCATGCAGCTAAAGACACAGGCTAATGGTAGCTTATAGCAGCTGGTAGCATGCAGCTAAAGACACAGGGTAACATTAGCTTATAGCAGCTGATAGCATGCAGCTAAAAACACAGGGTAACGGAAGCTTAGCGGTAGCCTGTAGCTGATCTTTTCCAGACTCCATGCCTATCCAGGCCTGAGTCAGAGATGACAGAGAAACAACAGAAAATCCTCCTGCTTCCCTGAAGTAAAACCTGTGGGCTCCAACAAAACTCCATGATGCATTCAGGTGCACCTCGTAAATTCTGAGAAACTCAAACTGTTGTTGTAAATTATCCTAGTAACATAACTATTAAAAGCTGACTTTCAAAAGAACCTGCGACGTAGAAAAACTTTTTGCACTCCTCTTTGTCGGGCAGATGCGTAGGATGTGACCATAAGTAGCAGATCAGGAAAAGAACCTGCAATCAAAGAAAATGTGAATGAATGTTTGATGTAGATGTTACATCAGAGATGCTTCTAAACGCTGTTTTATGCTTCTGTGTCAACTCCACGCCGTAGCTACGGCGTCGCTCCTACGGCATCGTGACCCTTTTGGAGTTCTGCGTCGGGGTTGCTTTGCATCGCGGAGCATTTCACCGCCATAACGCTAGGGGGTGATAAGTCTAATATTTTAGCAAGCAAACTGCACAACTGCCCACAAAGTACTGCTTGCTGGCGAAGTGCTAATTTCAAAACGTTACTGACATATAGACACTTTACAAAGGGATAACCCCGTCATTGTAACTAAAATATGTCTGAGTTTATTTGCAAAGCTGATGTCATTGAACTAGCATGTTGTTACTCCCCACAGTAGGCTGCTGGAAACACCCACTATCAACACACAGGACTAGTTAACCAATCACAGTCATTGAAACACTGACTATCAACACACAGGACCAGTTGACCAATCACAGTCCTTGCAGTCTGCGTCGCCTCGACGCAAAGTTACACATTTTTGGAGGTGTACGTCGAGCTACGGCGGAGGGCTCGGGTTCGTGGCGACGCAGAGGGGTCTGCGGGGGTACGTCGTCGATTCGACGCAGAAGCATAAATCAGCCTTTAATAAAATCAGAAAGTAGTTGTACCATTATTGAATGATGATTTTTGTCATTGCACTGAAATAATGCTATATCACTTAGGAATGTGGATGTTTTGTTTCTGTTTTCTTTGTGGTCCACTCTATACAACGATGCCCATCCCTGATCCAGATAATAGTAAGACATGGGGTCTCATTTATAAACGTGGCGTACGCACAAAACAGGGCTGAAAATATGCGATATGTGCAGTCCTCCACGCAAACTCTGACCAATTCATATGCACATTTTGGAGATAAAATAGGAATTGGTGACGCAGATGGTGAGGTGGTGAACTGAAGTCAGACTGCAGAAAGTAAATGGGAATAACGAGTACTCGTAATATTTTAAAGTATTGATGCCTCATGCATGTTATTTCACTCTATATCATCCACGTTACCATGAAGATTAAATCCAGCAGTGTTATTTGCTCATGAACTGAGTGATAATTGTTCCATAAACACCTTGTAAAATCCAACTCAAATCTTTAATCAAAATACGTTCTTAATATTTAATCAGTGCTGTCTCACTGTCACATTGTCTGCTACAGAGCACAGGAGGAGGGGATGGCCCGACTGCATGGAATACAGGATAGCATCACATACCCTCGCATTAGATAACGGCAGAACACAGTGTAAATAACTAAATTCTGTAATTTTAATTATAGTCTGTAATTAAAGTCTGTAATACTGTGCATATATCATCAAATATCAAAGTCTAGAAATACAGTCGTTAAGCTCTCGCACAATCGTGTCCTCGTTATTGATCCAAACTTTAATACTGTTCATAACAAAACCTGCATAAAGAGAAGTGTGTTTGCCTATTGCACTTTCTTTCGTCTTCAAATTGTATCTCAGGGTGTGTGTGTGTGTGTGTGTGTGTGGGGGGGGGGGGGGGGGATACCACCAGTTGATGCTGTGTTGGCAAGGTGTTAACAATCACAAATTGTTGTAAATATATAAATGCTGCGTTGACCCCATGTGTAATGCTGCATGATGGCCCTGCTGGCCCTGCAGGAGGACTACACCAATGGAAAAAACAGAAGAGAAAGAGACTTCAGGGACCATGATGATGACTGGCTAATATGTCGATTTAGATTCCCTAAAGCTGAGCTCTTGGATCTATGTACTGAAATGGGTCCAGTAGAGAGGGCAACGTGCCAGAACCGTGCCATCCCGGTCCAAATACAGGTCCTCACCACTCTGGGGGAAACCAGCTGTTTCCAGCAGGAAATAGCAGACAGCTAAGTGTTTGTTATAAATATTATATATAATCTTTAACTTTATCACAGAGGCTTGTTTGGATATAATATATAGTCTTGTTAAATCATATTATATATGTCTGGTATATCAAAGCTGTCCCTGAGTGCCGTAATGCCTGCCGTTTTGGACAGTATTATTAATATAGGTAGTCTATAGATCAGGTTTCCCTACACTTTGCGAGAATATGCCGAAATTATAATTCAATTTGCAGCAATTCCTGAACGTCTGAGAAGTATTTTGCTTTTCTCTGCCAGTCATCATGATTCAGTGTAACGAAAGAACAACTGCCAGGGTCACTAACATACTGATCAGCATTCATGAGGTGCTTTGCATTGACTATTTATGGTTAAAAATGGGCGTGTACAGGTTGGGATAAGAGGCTGATACGTACGCACACTAGTGGGTGATCTGTAATTTATAAAGGGAACATTGCTTACAGATGTGCGTATGCACGGTTTTATAAATCATAATTCTTTTTTGCTGTACGCCATTTTTGGCTTTTCGGTGTACGTACACTTTTAGTAAAGATCCTATGCACAGTTTTATGAATGAGACCCCTGGACTCTATTTTCCCTTGGTTTTGTGTGTGAGTGACTGATGTGAACAACAATCTTTTATATTGGCCCAGTATAGAGCCAGCATATTACCACATGGAAATGGTTTTATTTCAACCAAACCAGAGTGGTGATTGTTGGAACAGTGGAAAGATGAACCAAGACGGCTTTTGATAGTTTGATTTAGTTTCTGTCCACTTTGAATGAAGTGTGTTTTACTATGATAAAAGTACTGATTATTTACATGGAGTCTGGTGGGTTTGGTGATGGTGATTTCGGGGCTGTTTCATGTTAAACTAAAAGGATCTTATCTCTGTAGGGATCCATCCCATAATGTTGTCAGACACTGAATAATAATCTGAGTCTGTCAGCAGCAACAACAGAACTTTTAGTGACTCTAACTGCTGCTGAACATTAGTCCTGTAGGGTTACATTACAGCTTGGTTCTGGTTTAATACTGGACCAGTTTCACAGATTGTTGTTCCATCAGACACTCAGACACCAATGCATGATGGGACATACAGTCACAAACATGGAGACAGAGAGTCCAGATTGAAGATAAACCCTGAAGTTACCCTTTGAAGTAAAAAACAAAACAAAAGACCAAACATTCATTTAAAATATGGAAGTTGATCGTCAATTCCCACTGTAGTTTGTGCTTTTTATTCAAACAAATCAGAATATTCACACGTTTAGTTACAAAAAACAAGGAGCATGTTTTAGTTAGTAATTCTTTTATTTGTTTCTTGTCAAATTATCGCCATCTGGTGGTCGTGTTAAGATAATTATTCATCAAGAGATGGACAGAATCACTGACATTGTCTCAAAGTTTGTTTATTTGCAAGTAGAGTCAATTTTACAGCACTCACAGCAAAGTACAGAAAATGACTGAAGAAAGCCTTCTACAACAGCTTTTTCTATGAGTAAATATTAAGTCATAATTCAAAAGGTGATGTTGTTTCCCACAAGGTCAGGAAGTGGCTCCCAAGATTTATCTCATGAGAACATCAGCAGTATTTTGGCTTCTATCATGCAAACAGTTTAATATTAATAGGAACAAGAAGAGTTGATTAGTTTTTCTAACAGGTCATATCAAGAACAACAGAGTTACACTGAGCTGGAACAGACTGCAGCAACTTAACAGTTATAATATCACTTTAATAACTTTCATTATTCATATATTTCATTATTTTCAGGACCTTCAAGCTTTTAATGAATCAAAATATACAACTTAGTTGATGGTTTAAAACTGAATTAAACTTTGTAGTCAGAATAAAATGGGACTTTAATATTCAGATTACTATATTGAAACCTGGTGTATTTCCTGTATAGTGAATAGTATAGTATATAGTATATGGTACATAGTATATAGTATAGTGAGTGTTTGGGTTGTGCTGACATCAGCTGGAGACATTCAGGGAAATGAGGACAGAACAACAGATCAACACATCATCCTCCAGCTTTCTAAAGAAACTACTCATCTCTGACACCAACATGCTTCACCGTTGGGAGGAAGGTTTACAGACTAGAGTTGTTGCCTAAACATAATTTAGTCTTTAATGAGCATTGTTTACTTGTTCTTCCTTCACGGTGCCGTTCTCAGATGCTCAGTCAGTTGATGTGTGTTCAGTTTGTCCGTTGGCAGTAAGTCATCGTTCCTGTCGTCTGTCAGCAGTCTGCAGATATCTCCTACTAGCCACGATTTCTGCATTTGAGGATGTTGAGAATCTCATCCAGTTTGTTTTCCATCTTTTTCATTTTGGTGTCAATGGTGCTGATATCAGGTACAACTGGTAAATTGATCGCTTTAGTGTTGCTAATGGGGATTCTCTTTTCACATCTCTCACCATAGTAACCATCTTGACAGTAACACACCCTTTCATTGAAATCCAGCAGCTGCTTGCACCTTCCTTTGTAGCTACATGTATCCGAATGAAAGCAGACATCCTCCCTCTTGGAGTTATAGATGGAAATCTGTCTATAATAACTCTGATACCACCAACAGTCATGTTGGAGTAAGGGTGCTGGAGCCACAGCAAACTCTTCTCCCCAGGCAGCATGTGTCGCTTTAGCATAATCAGTGAAGGTCAAAGTAAAATACCCCATACCATGACTAGGAGACCAGTTATACCTACAGCCACGTACTTTGTCCTTAATTTCACACGATTTTTCTTTAAAGCAAACATCGGCTGCTTTTCTAACTTTATATTCATGTATTTTTTCTGATTTCAGAGTGTATCCCACAGCAACGGTGATCGTGTCCTCTATAATCTTAGTCAGATCATATAGTATGTAATAATCAGCCTGGTTTGTGTTGTACACCAGCACCACCCAGTTGTACCAGTTGTACTTCTTATCCAGAGCTTTTTTCACCTCATCAGCGATGACTTTTTTGTTGTCAGCACTGAGTCCTTTCCTGATCTCCTTCACATCTTCCTTCACATACTGCATGTGGTTGTCCAGGCAGTAGTCCAGAGCTGATATCTGATCTCTGGAGACGTTCTTGAACATCTGGGTGTGTTTGGCTTCTGATGAATCCAACCCGATCAGTTTCCAGTAGAACTGGTTCAGCACCATCCCCTTCCACAGCAAACTGCTGAAATAGATGTTATATTTGCAGATCTCTTTAAAGTCACATTTAAACTTCTTCCTCAGCAGTTTGTTGAGGTTTCCACTGAGAGACGTGTCTTTGACTGTCAGGTAATGGTAGAAGTTGGCCACACTGGCTTCAGTTCCTGTGTTCTCATAGTAGTTGGTGAATATCTCTGCCAGTCGGAGTTTCTGCTCTTCATTTTGTACCAACTGACTGTTGTGAAGAAGCTCATTGAACTTCTTCCAGGAGTTGAGGATGTTGAGCTCGTCTTGAGAGTAGACGCTGGCGTAGTTAAACCATTCTACGTCTGTTGCCAGGTTGGAGATCTGGATGGAGAGCAAGTCCAACTTCCTGTTCACTTCTTCAAACTCTTTCAGCACCGGGTCAGTCTGAGGGATGAAGATCAAGACAATGTCGACAATAGAGAAGGCCAGATCTGCGATGACGGCCGCCAAGCTGGCGATGGTGGAGACACCCTTCATCCCAGCTGACGACGTTTGGGTACTAATCTTTCCAATCACTTCTTTGACGACAGCCAGGACGTTTTTTGCCACAGCCAAAGATTTACCCACTTTCTCTCTGGTGCCGGGAGGCAGGTCTCTCTTCACCCTGTAGGATGGTGAGACAATGGAGGATGGGGGATCATGTGACTGAACTGAGGATGTCGTGCAGTAGAGAAGAAGGATCAGTGAAACCAACAGCATGGAGGCAGACAGCCGAGGGAACGCCATGACTGCAACACAGACAACACAACATGGAACAAATATTAGGGTGGTTTTTATCATGTTGTGTCAAAATGTGATAAAATCTGTTTTTTAATTGAATTATGTGGAATTATACAATGTGGGATAATGTGAGATGTCTATGTATCCTGTTGATATAAGATAGACCTTCTCCAATCCTCATGTCACCCCCTATAGCCTCAACAGGGACGCAACACAAAGGGGGGGGTGCAAAGCCAATGCCCCAAGCATTGGTTTTAAGAAAATGCAAAAAAGATAAAAATAAGCTGAATCAGCGATATGACTTAAACCAGTGGAAATTCCCCAAAAGAAGGGTCTTTAGATCAATCAGATTGTTACCCCGCATGTTCTGAAACTGGTTATTGAAGGAATTTTCTGGGGAAAAGTTCCACTTTTGACAGATATAAGGCAGCACGAGACAAAGAAATGGTACTTGCTCAGGTTTCTTGTGTGTAGAATTCCTTTTGAAGCACATTAAACTCTCTTTTTCATATCTGACTCTGTGTGGATTTTCTGAGACCTTGTTTTGGGACTTTTTCATGCTTTGAAGGGAACAGGAAGATAAGCGATAAGGCCTATAAATCTGGCCTTGTGCCGCGGACTTATATTTTATTTCAACAATAGCCTGTGAACCAAACTAATCTGCCGAGCTTGTGTTTTATTTTCTCTTGCAGATACGTCTGGCTCTCCTCACATTCAGACAGATTAGAAGATGAAGACGACCTTGGCAGTTCAATCACAGAGGAGCATCAACGCTCCAGATTTAAAAATTCACACGTCACACATTTTGCTGCTGTGACTGGTAGTAAACGGGTCTTTCCAGCAAAACGCACCAGGCTCACCAAACTCAGATCAAACTGTCAAACTCATTGGTGCTGATAAAATATGAATCAAGATTATGTTACTGCATTGCATATTTATTTAAGTAAACTGTTTAGGCCAGCATTTTTTTTACTGCTTGAAACCCCACCAAGCACAGTGTCATCTATGCATCTTCTTTATCTTATTTGGGTTGGGTTGCAGGAGCAGCAGCTCCAGCAGGGGACCCCAAACCTTCCTTTTCCCGAGCCAGACACTGGACTGCAGACCACAGTGAGGGAAGTCGTAGAGAAGGATGTTGCATGGCCGAGTGAGAGGAACGTTGAACAAACTTTTTTTTCTCTGTGTGCACACTGCTGCTGCTCACTACATGTGTGTATGTAAGATAATGTCACGCACTGAAAAGAACAAGGGAAACATGCCAAGAGCAAGATAAGGTACTGCGATGGAAGAGGAAATCAGAAAATCTCTGAGCTTTATGACGGAGGAAATAAGCAAACTCGCCAAACAAACACAACTTGTTGAACTAATGGATGAGGTGAAACATCTTAAAACACTTATCAAGTAAAAATCGAGGACTTAAAGAAAGGATTGATGCCTTGGAACACGTGATGGAAGATGTGATTATAACAGGACTGGAGACCAAACACCAAACTTACGCAAGAGCTGCATCTGACACAAACAACGGTGAGGAAGCACCAGTGCAGGAATTACAATCTTTTGGAACAACAACTCATTCAGTTTTTTGAAAAATAACAAAAAATATCTCAGCCTGTCACACTCTTCCCCAGAAGGACAGTAGGCCTAAAGGTATTTTTAAATACAACTTCCCAAGAAGGAACTGAAGTTTAGGTTTTTTGCCAACCTATTACCGCCAGTGAACACCAGGGGGCGGGCTTTTATTTTTCTGGGTTAAGAGGTCACTGTTCCGGAAGCACATGAAGAAAAACACTGAACTCCACCCATAGACTATATATAAGAATGGACCAACAGATCCTGTTGCTCTGGACGGAGACCAGTGAAGGATATTAGAAGTCTCTTTCCCGGTGATGGCTGAGCGTTACTGAGCAGCCTCCAACTGAGCTTGAAGACGTAGATGTGACGTGAGCAACCTGTCTGAAAGTTGGAAGTCTTCTGGTAGCTGTGCCAAGAGAAATCTCAATCATTCCCAATCTAGCAGAGACGGAGAGCGTAGGTATATGTAAGGAGATAACATGGACACAGGCTAATTACTGATCACTAAAATGATAGTTAACATTAGTAATTAAACTTAAACAGCTAATGGAAGTCTAAACTGCCTGAGAGCTTCTCCTGTACTATACGGTAATTCCTCTACTATGAGACAGTAAGTCTCGTGGTTATGACCCAATCGTTAGCCTATTTTTATAAAAACGTCTGCTACGGAGCCATAACGTGAGCTACAAGGTAATGGAGCCTTTTATACATTGTCGTGTTTCTTTAGAAATAAACAATGGACAAATAGAGTCTTTAAACTCTTCAGATGTAAAGTTATTCTCTGTCAAAGTGACGTCAAAATGAATGGCAGTCAATGGGATGCTAACGGGGGGTGATGGCTTTGTAGCATCAATATGGCGCCATAGGAGGTTTGCGCTCTGAAGCGAAGCTTACCCCCTTGACTCCACCACATGTTGAAACCATTGACTGTAAAATTAATGGACAGGGCATCCGGTTCAGCGAAGTGAGTCAAATGCGGAAATGCCTTAAAGCTGCATTCTCTCTAACTTCCAGCAGGGGAGACTCCTTAAAGCTGCATTCTATCTGAATTCCAGCAGCATTTTAACCATGCAGGGGTAAAATAAACAAATATAGGCCTATTTAAAGGCTAAATTACAATAACTAAATAAAGAAACTAAAGAAATATAGCTAGACTAGATAACAACTAGAAAATGTGTGTGAATGCTGAAAAGCTGAAGCTACACTGCATTACTGGCTAAAATGTGTAACACGTTTTAGTGAGAATAGTTGGAAAAGTGGGAGTAGTTTTAATTAGTATGAATTTCATTAAAATGTTGAATAATACCAATAATGTATGAAAAAAATTGAATATTTTAAGGATTTTTGAAAAGCTGTCACTACACTGAATTGAAGAACTCCAAATGTATGAAAGATGTGGAACAAGAGCAAAGATGCTAAAGCTAAATTGGATTAATAGCTTAAAACCGTAAAAAGTATTGAGAATAGTTGTAAAAGTGGGAAAGGTTTTAATTTGTATAAATTTCATTGAAAAGTGAAATAACACCACTAATGTAAAAAAAAAGATGTAGAATAATTAAAGGTTTTTTGTAAAGCTAACGCTAAACTGAATTATTGGCTTTAAAAGTTCAATAATGGCAAAAGATTTAGAAGATTGTTTGTCTTATTTTGTAGTTGACACCGAGTCCATGAGTCCAGTGTTGTAGCTGCTACAGTTTCTGACCCAGACTGGCTGTATCAAAGTAGCCGATGCTGCGCCAAACTATCAGAGTCTACAGTGGTGGTTTAACGGGGGCTTGTGGTTCACTTTTGTTGTTACTTAAAAGGTGATCATTCAAAAGCTGTTAAATATATCAAAAAGCTGCATTAAACTGTAATAGCTGAATGTGTTGTGAAAGATTTAAAGTTTTCAGTGACATCTGTAGCTGAAAATATGTAGAAGGAGTAGCATTTTCAATTAGTTGAAGAGGGTTTGAACATTCTCTCCATTGGGCTTTCATTGTAAAAAAAAAGAAAAAGTTGAAAAAGGTTAATATTTTAAAAAGTATAAATAGCAGAAAAGGAGCCTGAACTGGGGGATTGCTTCAGTGTAGTAAAACTTAATTTAATGTACAATACATGTAAGGGTTAATGCCCTTCGAGGTGTCCATTGTTTTTAAAACATTAGTTTATATTTTAATTAGTTTTACAATCGAAATCTAAAGTTTATCCAAACAATAACTCTGTTTCCCTGGTTACGCCTGACGGTTTGACTAATACTTGGAACAATCATTCCCATCCATCAGGTTCTTATGCAATGCAAACGTTGTAGACTCCCCCAGGTATTAGGAAGGACCTTAGATACGACTTGCCTCCCTTAGCAACCGGAGATATTTATATAGTCCGCTCAGCTGATAGAACCTTCAGTTTAGCTACGAGCCAGAAAGCTAGCTAACGTTATGCTAGCAATATCCAAAGTCAATAACATTGTGTACAGTTGGCAATCAGTAAAAATAATTTTACAGTATGTTGAACAACAAGACAAGCTAGCTATCCAGCCATGTCATTGTCCCCAAAACAATATAACGACTTTTACGAAGAATTTGATCCGTGATGTGTAACGTTACTGTCGGCTGCAGCGGCGCAGCCTGAAGCAGCGACCTGAACAGTGAACGGGATGTGAGATAACGTTATTCACTGTGAAACAAAGTCAGTCCAGAGGGGCAGTAGAACTTACTTCCTGCAGCCTGTATGTTTTAGCGCCATCCTGTGGTGTTCAGAGGACGAGTTGGAAATAATAAATCCACATTTCCTTTTTGATTTAATGTAGCGCATTCATTTAGAACGGTAAACAGTCAGTTTCACCGGAACTCCTTTAGTAGGTGTCCTACATCACTTTTTTATGGACACCTGCAGCCAATCAGAATCGAGTATTCACCCAGACCATGGTATAAAGTAGATTAACTCACTCACTACACTTTCTGAAGGAAGCACCACCTCATGGTGAAACCCTGCAAGTGAATGAATGGATGTAGTTAGAGTGGAGTTTAGACACGCCGGTCAGGGTACAGGAGCTTGTTCCCCTCCAAGCTTCTGGCAAGCATGACATGGAAAGTTTGGTGTGTGTAAGTGCTGCTGAGGAGGAGATTTCTGACTCAGAGTCTGAGAGAAAAACATTTTGAGAAAACTGCCTATGGATTATAAAACATCAAACATTATGGGTGAAACTTCTCCAGTTAATTACTTACATTAAGACATACATTTCTGTTTTACAACTTTTCTTAAATGTTATGTTTAGATATGCAAACAAGGCCTTATTAATGGCAACTTTTGGTGGATTTAGGAGACATTTACAGGCCGCAAATAGACAAAGTGTAGTAAAGTAAACACCTAAATGTATATTTGGGAGGTTTTTTTTTCCCCCAATAGTCTGAAAGAAGACGTGCTCCAGAAACAAAATAGCCCAAAAAGTCAGTATTGAAAAATGATGGTTTGCCTGGGGTGTCTCCCTTAAAATATCACTTTTCAAATATAGATGACATAAAGACATCTAAAATAAATTATAGTTTTAATACATGCTGCACCCATTTATACTATTTAGACGGAATATAATCAAATAAAAATACAAATGTAAGTTCCATAGCAAGATAATAAATTCTTGTCTACTTACATGTCTGCTGACAGTGAACAATAATGATGATGATGATGATGATGATGATGATGATGATGATGATGATGATGATGATGGGCAGTAAGAAGTCAACTTATGTGCTGAGTTCTGTTGTACTTACTACAAGTCACCTCCCTTTATATAGAGAGGCTGTGACTCATTGCACAATAACTGCCTGTTAGAAGATAAAAGAAAAAAACCCCAAATAACTTCACACTCTCAGTGCCATGGCCCTCCCAACCGGTCAACCTTTTCTTTTTTTTTATAATCAAAGTTGTTATTGTTTTTTATTGTACATTTAACAACATGTAACAGCACTAAACACACACTGTACAGCAATCTGGGCAAGAAAGACAGAAAAACAACAACAACAATTCACAATTAAAACACATACACATAAATAGTAAGTAAAATAGAAAAAAAGAAGAGAAAATAAAAATAAAAAAATAAAATCGAATTAGGCTTGATAATAATAATAATTATGGGTCAGTTCAAATTGAATAAAATGCAGGAAATGAGACCAGACCTGGTAGAATTTACCCCTACAATCATTCAGTCTTGCAGTAAGATCTTCAAATGAGTCTGTGTCTGTCATTAACTTCAGCCAGTCTGTAAAACTAGGCCTTACTTGGCTTTTCCAGTATCTAAGAATGATTTATACTGCTGTGATAAACCCAGCTAGTGTCAGAGCGGACTCCGCATTAGAAATCTCTGGTGGCAAAAGGGACCTAACTCCAAGTAGACAGAGCTGGGGAGACTCTGACAATGGTGTGGCTAACCAATCTGCAATAGTTTTAATGATTTGTTTCCAAAAAGGAAAGACCAGGGGGCAATCCCACAAAAGATGGAGGTAGGAGCCTGTTCTTGTTTGACCATCTTACGCTGTTTTCACTAGTTAATTCAAACATTTTGGTCTCCTAAAAACGACTTATTCAGCATTCGGTTGAACTACATGACACTCAAGGAGTTGGCTTTAAAGTTTCTGGTAAGTAATGTTACATTTAGTTTGAAGCCTGTTTTTCATTAGAGGGAACTACAGTTGCACCATGCTAACCAAGCTAGTGGGCTAATGTCTATGTTTGTATAGTAAAATACAAACAGACTGTAGAAATAGATTATTAAAATGTATTAATATTCTATTTCTACAGTCTATGTTTGTATAGCAATAAATAAATATGTATTTAATAAATTGTATTTTTTGAATAGGCTGGTGGGGATGTGCACGATCAGATGGCAGGTTTTGTGTTGACTGTAAGAACTGAAGGATGCACTCCCCACTGGAGAGAAGGAGAGACAAGTAGAAATGCTGAGGGGACTTATTGTCATTCTCTGGTTAGACATATTGTGATAATTAATCATTTGCACAGTGAATATATTTGCTACTTAGTTTACTATAAATTACTAAATTAAAATGCTTTAATTGATTACAATATGTTTCAGCATTTGTTTCCAGCTTTTTAAGTTGTACACTGCAGGTTATTCTATGCTTACAACTCAGATCAGCATCAGATATATGCCTGGAGCCAGGTCTACTCCGCAGCTGTGAAGGAATAGTTGATAGCAATGACCCATGGGTCATTTACCAACACACCATTTTAGGGCCTTTACAGGTATTACTCTTTTTAAAACTCCGTCCAGTGGACTCAACAGGTCCTTTTTTAAACGGCGTCAGCAGCAAATCAAGACTTTTACAATGAAAAATTGCAAAGCTTTTATGTTTTTGTGGAATGGTGTTGCTGTGGCAATTTGCATATTTCACCATAAAACAGGAAGCTGTTGTAACTTCATAATACAATTTACTATTTGCCCGAAACTTAACATACTGGATAAGAGTCGTTAAAAGAGCTTTCTTAGGAAGTTGTAGTGCCAGACAGATCACATCTGGGTCGAAACATAACATTCATGAGGGTGTTTTACCTTCTCTGTACTTTCACTTTCGCCCGTCCTCTATGTTTAGTATTTTTACTAAATTACACTTTCTCCCAGGACCATTACATGCTCAGGTCAGGACTGTAGTTTTGATACATTTGTATCAAGTTAATACATTGTGTTCAACAACCCATTCTCACCAACAGGTCAGTTTGCTATAGTTGTTTTGTTGACTAAACCAAATGAATTGTGTTGATAGGTAGGAACAAACTATCAATGTGGTCGAAGAATGTGTGTGTCTGTGTCTGTGTCTGTGTGTGTGTGTGTGTGTGTGTGTGTGTGTGTTTGTGTGTGTGTCTGTGTCTGTGTGTGTGTCTGTGTTTGTGCCTGTGTGTGTGTGTGTGTGTCTGTGCAACCCGTTCTCATTCTGAACTCGTAAAATAAGGACGTTTGGACAGTGGCTGTCAGTGTCTGATGTGACGAAAAAGGCGTCTTTCAGCGTGTTTGTGTAACTCACCGGGGAGAGCAGCAGTTAGAGAGGATTTAGAGAGTAGTATGTAAGGAGGTTGGTTGGGGGGGGGGATGGGTCAAACACAGGACTTTCAGCCAGGAAAGAGGGGTTCATGTACCGCTGGTCACGCTGGCTATAGTCGCTTTTTTCTTTCCTCCTGCGTGTCACAGAACCGTACGCCCACCCACGACCTTTTCCTAAACATAACTGCATCAAAAGGGACGGCAATAGTCCCGACCAAGACGTTTACTTATAGCGCTAAAGGAGACTTTTAACGTCAATAAGAACGACAAAGGCACCTGACCAAGCGTCCATATTTTACGAGATGAGTGTGAGAACCTGTTGGTCTGTGTGTGTGTGTGTGTGTGTCTGTGTGTGTCTGTGTGTCAGAGATGGGAGTAAGTCACACATGGACAAGTCTCAAGTCATTTTTTTGTGAGAATCAAGCAAGTCAAGTCATAGCTTTGGTCAAGCAAGTCACAAGTCAAGTCATACAAAAGTTTCCATTTTTAAACCAGCTAGAGACAGTGGTTATGAACCGCTGGAGTTTTATTTTCATATTTTTTAGGTTGGGTAGATCTCACACAATAACCTCGACTAATACACTAAGATACAGTTGGTCAATGCAGTGATATAATATAGAGAAATTACACAATTTTCTTTGAGTAATTACGCAAATAATCAGATCATGTTACTTAATTGTGTTTAATGTCATTGCATATTATTTTCTCACTCTAATTTTTGAGGTGGCGTTGCCTACCTCATCTAAGGAGCCGTCTCTACATGCTATGTGTGGTGAATATGTGGTGGGTGAAAGACACACACCCGTCATCTCACTGGAGCCCAGCCTGAGTTGGTAACCCTATATCAGCCCAAATTGTATCTGTATATGGATTTTAATCGTAAAGTTAACTCCTCCTCAATATCAGAGGGGGGAAATATATATTTATTAAACAGAAAGTCGTCATTTCAAGTCATTTGACTCAAGTGTAAGTCAAGTCTCAAGTCATGAATATCAAGTCAAAGTCAAGTCAGGTCTTTTATGAATGTTTATCAAGCAAGTCTCAAGTCCTAAAATTTGCAACTTGAGTCTGGCTCGAGTCAAGTCATGTGACTGAAGTCACCCATGATCACCCATTTCATGACACATTGGGGGCGGCACGAGAAAAAATATAAATTCTCTGCGCCACGAAGCGGTTTTCTGTTATCTATCATTTCACTGTGTGGGGAATTGGCAAATCGGCGCCCCCTGCAGCTGCAGGCGCCCTGCTTGCTGAGAGAGGAGCATCTCGCTGCAGCCTGTGGGAAAGCCCCGCCTTCCCGCAGGCTGCAGCGAGACGTACTTGTGCACAGAAGCCGTGTGAGAAGGGAAAAGGGGAGGGGGGCGCGGGGGACAGTTCACCTCTGGGTCTCGCAAATGGAACGGTCAGGACAAGGGGGGGAACGGGGGACCACGAGCCTCCTTGATCTCATCACTTTTTTGCATGATAAGGATCTATCAGAGATCTACCCCAACATCTGGACTGCTCTGAGGATTGACCTTACTCTGCCAGTCACTGTGGAGCAGATTTCATATGATGACATCATTGATGATTTTGCATCAAGGAAGGCCAGAAAGGTCAGGTTTAGGTTTAGTTTGTGTTTTCTGTTCTTAGTGCTATAGTTGCTCCAGAGGCATGCATCCTCTGACATATATAGCAATTGTAAGTCACTTTGGATAAAAGCGTCAGCTAAATGACACGTAATGTAATGTGTAATAATTAGATTACCTTTAGTGTGTCTTCACATTTGTGTGATGAAGGATTTGTGCTATTTAGAATATTTATTCTATATTTTATTTGTATATTATTCTTAATAGTTTATATTATTGTTGCTCTCTGCTCTTGTTAAATATTTTATGATTGTATATATTGTTGGCACATTTATGTATATAGTGTCTATTTATTTTAAGTTCTGATAACCTATACTGTCATATTATATGCAGAATTGTGTTCCTTGTCTTTTGGCAATGTTAGAGGTGGAGATTGTGCACCTTAAAAAGTGTGTTTCCTGTTGTAATTGCAATAGTTAAATAACTATAACTATAAAAGTGTGTTTTTCAAATGTTCTAATGAAGGATTTGTACAATTGCGATATATAATTTTCTCTTTCACTATGTTGTTATAATAAAATATAACTGTTTGTGCACAGGGCGTCATTCAATGTAGAACCGCCACTGGATAACATAAGTTCAGTTGAGGACATGAGGGTGGTTTTCTCTTCTCTGTACTTTCCCTTCCCAAGTTTCCCACTCGTCTCGTCTCTAATCTTTGGTCTGAACTGGGCTTTAGGAAACACTATTGCCAGACAGATCACATCTGGGTTGAAACATAACATGAGGGAGGTTTCCCTTCTCTGTACTTTCTCTTTCGCTTTTACTCTATGTTTAGTATTTTTCCATTACACTTTCTCCCAGGACCATTACATGCTCAGGTCAGGACTGTAGTTTTGATACATTTGTATCAAGTTAATCCATTGTGTTCAACAACCCATTCTCACCAACAGGTCAGTTTGCTATAGTTGTTTTGTTGACTAAACCAAAATGAATTGTGTTGAAAGCTAGGAACAAACTATCAATGTGGTCGAAGAATGTGTGTGTCTGTGTGTGTGTCTGTGTGTGTGTGTGTGTGTGTGTGAGTTTCTGTGTGTGTGTGTGTGTGTCTGTGTCTGTCTGTGTTTGTGTGTGTGTGTGTCTGTGTTTGTGTGTGTGTGTGTGTGTGTATATGTGTGTGTGTGTATATGTGTGTGTGTGTGTGTGTGTCTATGTGTGATGTCTGTGTCTGTCTGTGTGTGTCTGTGTGTGTGTGTGTGTGTGTGTCTGTGTGTGTGTGTGTGTGTGTGTGTGTGTGTGTATGTGTGTGTGTCTGTGTGTCTTTGTGTGTGTGTGTGTGTGTTTGTGTGGGTATGTGTGTCTTTGCGTGTCTTTGTATGTGTGTGTCTGTACTGTATATAATCTGTACATGTAAAACTCAGATCATTGGTAACTTTTTTTTTGAATTATTTAATGATTCAGAATCATCACATTTCTTTTTTTCTGTGAATTTAAAATGGTTTGACACAAAAAGCTAAAAGACAACATCTGGTATATTATCATGTAACACAGTTAAGATATTAATAAACAGCTGCTGGTTTTGGCTCTATCTGAAATCAGTTTGTTTACTTTGGTGCCATCTGGTGGTAGCATCAAGAACTCCTGCTGTTCTCCTCTTGTTTGGTCTGAAGAGGATCAGTAGGGCTGGGTATCACCGGTACCAATACCAGAATCCTTAAAGTCCTTATAGAGTACTTGATATGACATCTAAACTGCCAACTCTGTCAAATAAATGCTAGACCTACTCTATCTGTGAAGATAGTCCTGAGATAACTCTTGTTAGGATTTGATACTATAAATGAATTGAAATTGAAATACACGTTCCCCTGACTCTATAGGGTGTCAATGCTGCGTTAAAGGGCCAATCACATTGAACACAGGGTAACCTTAGCTTATAGAGGCTGGTACACTGTGAAATCTAATTAGTTAACCTTACTTTACCTTACTCATTGCTTTTTGGAGTTTATTGCGCTTCCAAATGCGACCGCTGATACGATTGCCACTGCAATTTTGGAAAGGCTGAGCACCATCCTTCCTGCTGGACAAGAGAGAAAATTAATTGCCCAGGCCTATGACTGTGCCGCAGTAATGAGGGGTGCGACAGGTGGAGTGCAGCGTAAAGTGCAAGACGTCTACGGGAGTGCCTACTGCGTTCACTGTTATGCGCATCAGTTGAACCTTGTCATGCAGCAGGCGACGTCCCACATCCCGAAGATCGGCCAGTTTTTTTCAGACATTGGGGGGTTTTCTAAAGTTTTTTCAAAGTCATTCAAACAAACGGCAGTGCTGGATGAAGTGGTGGCACACCGACTTCCAGGTGCTTTAACAACGCGATGGAACTTCCACAGTCGTGCTGTTAACACAGTAGATGAACTGGTTAAGTGCTTCCAAACCATTCGAGACAGAGAAGACTGTGATGCCATATCCAAGAGAGAGGCCGGGGGTTGTATGAGAATGTTGGAAGATGAGGTTTTCTGTTTCTTCCTGGCGTTATTTCACAAAATCATGCCACATGTAGACATGCTGTTTAACCATCTGCCGAAGAGGAACATAGACTCTGTCTTCATCGCAGGGATCACCCAGAGGCAGGCTGTGATTTTGCATATTGGCTGAAAACATGCTCATGTAGCCTAAACAATAAAAACATAAATCCACATGGCTGAACACAATATAACATCATAAATATCACAATTATGCAATATAGGCCTAACACAACAATAGCACATATTTTAATACAGTTCTTGGATTTATTTTTATTGATACAGTAATGTCAGGGTGGACCGTGACTTGTGAAACTTGTTTTGGATCAGGGACTCCGTTCCTTCTCTTGCTGAGGATGAGGAGTACAGGGGACCTGTACAGGAACCAGCCCCGAAGAAACGGAGGGCAATGGGAAAAGAAACACAACAGCATCTGGCAATAGAGGTAAGCAGTAACAGAAATTATATTTCTGTATTCTATTAGCCTATATGTATTTGTGTTTGTTTGCACACTTTTTGTATTCTGAATTTTAATTATTAGACATATCTATCTACTGTAGAATGCAGAAATTATGATTTTTTTTCACATTTATGCTTTTAATAATTACAGTAAGCCTTACTTGCTCAATTGTAACTGCTATGAATATGCTGATTGTATTGTTGAACTGAGAAATTGAAAACTTAATGTTTTCTGTGTTTACTTTTCTACAATTATGTATCATTTCATAGGTATGTGATACCATTATGAGCCATGCCAAGGAGAGGTTTGCTTTCACCAAGTATCTCAGACTCAAAACAGAACTGTCCCTGATGTACGAAAATGAGGACTTCAACGGTTGCAGCGGTGCACTGGCTCTCTTTCAGGTTCTAATGGAAAATAACCTTCAAGACACATTCACTGAAACTGTAAGTCTTCTCAAGATCCTCATCACCACACCAAGGACAACAGCAGAATCAGAGAGGGGCTTCTCTACTTTAAAGAGGGTAAAAACTTTCCTTAGGAACACTATGGCACAAGATCGCCTCAACACTTTGGTTATGCTCTCTATAGAGAGAAAACTCACACGGGACATTCCAGATTTCAACACAAGGGTCATTGAGAGATTTGCCACTCAGAAAGCTAGACGAGCAAAGTTCCTGTACAAATAAGAGTTCTCATTTGCAACGGCGACCTGGCCAAGAAAGGCGTAAGCGTGCAAGACAAAATACTGTTTCACTTTCAATACAATACAGTACAGAATACAATAGGAGTGAGATAGTAATACCACACCATACACATGAATATGTCTATATCTGAGGTGTAGTAAAGAGTCAAAAAACTGTGAAAATTGTAGTTTGTAGTGATGTGTGATGTAATGTAGAGTCAATGTACAGTTAATGCAAGTTGTGGACTAGTTAGTGATGTAGATGTGTAGATATGTAGATAGTAATAACACAGTGAACACAAATAGACAGTCTATATAAATGCTGAGTATAGTAAAGAGTCAATATACAGTTAGTGCTAAATAGTGGTGTAGGTAGTGATGTCGCTCAGAAAATAAACACAATATAGATGAATAGACAGTCTATATAAATGCTGAGATGAATTAAGGAGTCAATATACAGTAAGTGCAGTGTGGTCTGGATAGTGAAGTAGGTCAGTAAAAACACAATATACATGAATAGACAGACTATACAAATGAGCTCAGACAGATGTACTTTAAAGGCAGTTAGTGGGATAAGGGTTTTGAGTTTCAGGGGTTTTTTTGTAGTTCATTCCAGTCATTTGCAGCTGAGAACTGGAAGGAGTGGGGGCCAAAGGAGGTGTGGGTTTTTGGGTTGACCAAGGAGATGTAACTGTAACTTAAGCGCAGGTTAAGGTAAAGCTATAGGGACCAGTGAGCGTAGTTACAGCGGGGCTTTGCCTAGCAAGGATTTGTAAATGAGTTGGTACCAGTGAGTTAAGCGACGAGTGTGTAACAAGGGCCAGCCAACTGTTGTATCTGATGATTTACTACTTTGACTTATGTTTAATTATGCCTACATATATTCAATTCAAATGTATTCCATATTGTACTATGTTATTGAGGTTATGGTGAGCACCACACAACTAATGCATAGAGGTTACAGTGGGTGTTATAGGGGGCTCTGATCACAAAATGTATGGCATACATACATGGCATACATGTTGTAACCGATCATCTCATACAAAGCATACATTCTATGTTTGTACTAAAGTTTGTACTAGTGAAGGCTTTGTGAATTTAACAAGAAATTTCATATAACTGAAATATTTCTTGAATGAACATGCTGTTTTCTTTTTCTTATTAACAAGAAACAAAACAAAAGTTTTTCTGGTTTTAATGGTGGCACAAGAGATCAGATGGGAAATGTGACTTGTGCAGACTAATACAAACATAGTGTAATTCTGAAAACTTAGAGACTGCCTCTTTGAATTGTTCTTTCAAGTGAAGTTTTTCTTGCTGACATCACAAGAGGAGAAGTGGCCTTATAAACCAGAGGCACACTACTAAATTTAAACAATTAACTATAATTAAGATGAGAGACAGGAGGTTTTTTGGAATTTAAATAGATAAGATGAACTGGCTGTTGTGGAAATATGTCTGTGAACTAGGGCTGCACGATATTAGGAAAAGATCTAATTGCGATTATTTTTGACTACTATTGCGATGATTTTTTCTGTAGTGTGTAGGATACGATTTGTAGGCCGGGACGTCTCTGCAGCACCACAATATTTTATTTTAGAACGGTTTGACACATATTTTGCCTTTAGCAAATATTGCGCCCCCTTGCGATTTGGATATTGCACTAGTTCACATTGCGATTTCAATAAAATTGCGATTAATTTTTCAGCCCTACTGTGAACCTGTATTTCAGTGACTTTTAGAAGGCTTGGCAGTTGTTGATTTGACATATGTGCCTCATTCACTCAACAGTTACCTCTAAATCATGTGTCTAACATTTTAAACAGGTATCTGAACAGACTTATTTTTGCTTTTAAATTTCAGACTAAATGAAGTCTTTACACTCACTCAGCAAAACAAGGTTAATTTCTGACTGACTCTTGAACTTTTGTCTTTTACTTTAAGCCCAAAGTCAAGTCTGATTGTATTGCAGTTTGTGTTGTGTGCTTTCTGGATGTGAACTTGTTCCTTTGGTAGTCATACTCACTAAAAATGGAAATTGTGTTTAAGTCAAATTTGCTTACCTGTTTAGCTTGATCTGTCTAGTGGAGGCTGCTCCATATTTCAATGCTTTTAATCAGTACCAGCCCCAATTAACTCCTAGCTAAATCTGGTATTATTAAGGAGATACACAGCACACTAAATTTAGGATTAGACTGTATTTGCTCAGAGTAAAAAAAAAAGCAATTTTTGTAGAAACAGATGGCTTAGGTGAATGCTTGCTAATGTATCTGCCACCTGCTATCTCAATTCAATAAGCTTTATTGACTGTCTCTGTCACTCACTCACTCACTCACTCACTCACTCACTCACTCACTCACTCACTCACACACACACACACACACACACACACACACCATGTTTCACACACATTTGCCATAAAGATGGTGATCTCAATAGGAACATAACTGTATGTAACTGTATGTAAGCTTTGCTTTTTTGTTGTTTCTAAGTTCTGAGCTGGATTACTTGGGTTTCATACTAGTTAAAATGTTAAAATCATCTTTCTTCTCATACTTGGTGTTCACGTCAAGAATGTTGTCTTTGAGAGCCTTCTCTCTCTCTAGTCAACACTATCAACACAGACTGGTATCCATTATCCAATTGTCAATTTGTCTACAGTGAACTTTAAAGATATGTAGTCTACAGCTGGGGATTGATTAAAGAACTAGATTGTTGTATTCCCTATTATAATTTATTGTTATGCGTTTGCACTTTCTATCTGGACACGGAGCATAATAAACATGCAACCTGTTAATTATCATTACCTGTGAAACTGTTGATTTTCTACATGGCAGGTAAATTAATATTGTCTTTTTAGACCATTGGTATTGACTTGTTTGAGTTCTTTTATTGGTATAGGCAAGGGATATGGGCGTCACCATCATATATATATATATATTAGGGCTGTCAAAATAACGTGTTAATTTCGATTAATTAATCTGAGAAAAAAATAACGCATTAAAAAAAATAACGCAGATTAATCCATTCCATATTGAGGTTTGACCCAGAGCTGTTCTAGCCACCATTGGACCGTAAAATGAAGGAGGGAGACGAGAATGTGCTGCCTGGATCATTAACTGGAACATTTACTGTAAAAATCTTCTTCCTGCCAACCCTGGCTACCGAAATCTGGAGCCACTGATATGTCTGCTCTCCTCTCTGGGGCTCTGAAACAGACGATACAGACAACACAAACACCGCTGCATGGGACGCTAGTTAACACTATACTCAACAGCAGCTAATGTTAGCCTACCACTAGCTAGTTAACACTATACTCAACAGCAGCTAACGTTAGCCTACCGCTAGCTAGTTAACACTATACTCAACAGCAGCTAACGTTAGCCTACCGCTAGCTAGTTAACACTATACTCAACAGCAGCTAACGTTAGCCTACCGCTAGCTAGTTAACACTATACTCAACGGTAGCCTACCACTAGCTAGTTAACACTATACTCGACAGCAGCTAACGTTAGCCTACCGCTAGCTAGTTAACACTATACTCAACAGCAGCTAACGTTAGCCTACCGCTAGCTAGTTAACACTATACTCGACAGCAGCTAACGTTAGCCTACCGCTAGCTAGTTAACACTATACTCAACAGCAGCTAACGTTAGCCTACCGCTAGCTAGTTAACACTATACTCAACAGCAGCTAACGTTAGCCTACCACTAGCTAGTTAACACTATACTCAACAGCAGCTAACGTTAGCCTACCGCTAGCTAGATAACACTATACTCAACGTTAGCCTACCACTAGCTAGTTAACACTATACTCGACAGCAGCTAACGTTAGCCTACCGCTAGCTAGTTAACACTATACTCAACAGCAGCTAACGTTAGCCTACCGCTAGCTAGTTAACACTATAGCCTACTCAACAGCAGCTAACGTTAGCCTACCGCTAGCTAGTTAACACTATACTTGACACTGACAGCAGCTAACGTTAGCCTACCGCTAGCTAGTTAACACTATACTTGACACTGACAGCAGCTAACGTTAGCCTACCACTAGCTAGTTAACACTATACTCGACAGCAGCTAACGTTAGCTTACCGCTAGCTAGTAGCTGGATTAAACACGGTTACAATGCTGACAGCTAACGCTGAACAGTGTAAAGTGTGACTGTGTTTTACTGTAGAGGACTGGGACTCAACAGCGGGATGTAACAATCTGCAGCTGCCGAGCTGCCATCGGAAAAACAACACAGATGGTGCGTTCAATGAAACTGGTAAACTACAGCTTCGTGGTGCATTTGAAGTTATTGTAAATGTCCTTTTCCCATCTGGTGGTTGATTTTGTCGTTCAACAGCAATTTACTAGTGAAATAAGTTATTGTTATGGTTATTACATTATTATTAAATCATTTAATTTTGACCATATGGCCTTAGCAATAAACAAGCCGTTCTGTAATGTCACCAACTGTTGTTTAGTACCCTTTGTTTTCTTTTCTCTTTTTACTTTCTTAAAAAGTATCGGTTCAGGCACCGTTAATTATGTATGCGATTAATTTTGATTAATTAATCACAGAGTCTGTAATTAATTAGATGAATTTTTTTAATCGATTGACACCCCTAATATATATATATATATATATATATATATATATATATATATATATATATATATTTATTTATTTATCATATATCCCCCTATGAAGGCTACATTTATGATCCTTCAATAACAGTTCAGCAGAAAACTGTGCCGTGTAGCCTGGTCTAAGTGTAGGTCTAACTACCTGTGTGTCACCTGTGTGGCTGTTTTAAAACTGAGCAGCGCTCCTCTGCATCAACGGCTCACAATGTCTCGTTTTTAATTTATTGGCCTACATAAAATAACAAATAACAAATATGAGTTGATATGTGTGAAACATTGAAATTTACACACACAAATTGATCACCCTAAAATGCACCAGAATGCAGGAAATCACATCTACGAAATTCAAAATTTTCTGGGAGAGGACATCCAGACCCCCTGCACAAACAGCCCCACCTACAATATTTTTCACCAGCCACCACTGTTTAAAACCATGCAAATCTTAAAAAAGACCAAGTTTGTGTTACAAACCATTATAGGTTGATAAAAACATGGTCTTTTTACGAAGAATAACCAGATTTACAGTAACACATAATACATTAAGGTAGTGACACGGTTCAAAGTTCAATCATATGTATCTCCTTTATTTTTCTAATGGCAACAAGCTTTGCAAAAAAGGCACATAAGGGCTGAAAACAGGGTTGGTGTTCACAAGTTGTCATTAGATATTACATCTGAAAAAGTCCTATCTGTTAAGACATTTAACCAGTTAAAAATCATGCTTTGCAAGTTTAAATCATATTGTTCTGGTTTAAACTATTTTAAGAGACGTGTGCAACTATTTAAATACTGGCTTCTCTACACCACCATTTTCAACAGGAAGAACAAAAACATCCAAATATGCTGCCTGACATTTATTTGGTTAAAAAAAACATTAAGTAAAATGTATAATTTGGTAATCAAATAGACATGTACTGAATGTTTTATTTTACAGTGAAATAATAACTTTAATGTCTTCAGAATAACTAACTCTAAAATATTAATTACACTGCTCTGCCAATTCCTGCTATGACTACTGTGAGCTCTTTTTATTATCTGCCTACATATATCCTAGCACCAAAATAGTTGATGGTATAATAATCTGTCACAAATACTTGCCAGCCTATGTATGAGTTAGTCTTTATGAAAATAAATAATATTATAACGCTGAAAAAACAACAACCTGACCCTTAATTTACAATATAATCTTAAAGCAACGGCTTTAACTCTGTAATAATAATGACACAGTTTATAGACAAACTTGGTGAAGAACCAACAGGCTTCATTCAATAAGCCTAACAATCTCACACATGTGTGAACATAAACCATCGGCCTCTAGACCCAACTTTCTGAATGAAGTGCCTTGATTTACAAAGTAGTTAACATAATGACAAACAACAAGCCCTCGCAAAAAATTTACATTGAATGCCAAAAAGTCAGAACTCTAACAGGGTTATTTACATTCTAACTCAAGAGTTTTCAGATTTGGTGAGAGTTTGTTCTGTCCCAAGCCAAGAAGCACTCTCTGAATGAAGGTTAAAGTGTTTTTCATGGCTTTAGGGTAGCATAGGTGTGATTGGCAAAGGACAAAAAAGCAGGAAAATATACGGTGCACCCATGACGCTGTGACAGCCCCCTCCCCCCCTCATTTTTAAAAAAAAATAAACCATTAAATGGCACTTTCTGGAGAGTTTTGTGCAAAGAAATGGAGAAATTGAGTCTTACATGATATGTAGGTATTAGGGCATTTAGCATTTACATTACTGTTAATCAGTCATCACTTGATTACACATTGCATTACCTTGTTATAATATAAATAATAATAGAGCCACATGAAGAGACAGTGCAGCATATGACAGTAGCAACAGCTGAGAAGATTTGGGTCTGTGGTGACCAGGTCCACCTCACACAAACTTCCTTCTCCTATTCTCTCTCCTTACTACCACACACACACCCACACACACACACCAACACACACACACACACACACACACACACACACACACACACACACACACACACACACACACACACACACAAGCCCACATTACCACGCCCATGCAGCCCCACCCACGGACATTTACGGATTTTTAAACATTTAATGTAACTGGCAAACAATGCTTTCTACTTTTTAAAGAGCACACGTTTATAACTAATTTTTATTTATGCCGTTTGTATGCTGTTACTGTCATTCTCTACAGTATGTAGGTATGTAGTATGTATGTTGTCACTGTCTGTTCAATTGTCCGTGTTTCTCTGTTGACACTGTACATATTAAGTTATAACTCTAACTCTGCAATTTAAATGTTTTTTATGGCTGTCTGTGATGATACTTCAGGGTTTTTCCTTGCTCAGAATTTGTCTTTGCAGGAACACACAAAGCAGGGGGGGGGAGGGCGTCTGGGGGTCCTCCCCCAGGAAATTCTGAGGGTAAAAGACTTCAATTCCTGCATTCTGATACATTTTTAGGCACCAATTTATGGTAAAAATGTCAATATTTATTGCAAGGAAATCACAAAATTCTGGTGGCAGGTAACAATTCAAAATACAAAATATAATGGAATATTATTATATTCAGTAGTCCACAGTGTTGGGAGTAACGCGTTACAAAAGTAACGCAATTACAGTAATGTATTCCTTTTTGCTGTAACGCAGTAATATAACGCATTACTAATTAAATTTCGGTAATATTATACTCGTTACAATCTCAGTAACATGAGTTACAACGCATTTTAACGCAACATTTAGTGGTGCATTGGTTTTTTTAAGAATTCACCAACACCGAGACACATTTCTTCACAGGAAAAAAAAAAAGCCGTATTATTTTCCTGTCGCTGTATTCGATGGTTGAGATGACTGCAGAGACAGATACATTTGCGAGATGGATATTATTTTCAGGAGTTATTACGCTGCGTTGAAGTGAGCTGTCCTGTTTCTGTTCCCGTGGTCAGAACCAGAACCAGAGACGGTACGGACAGCATGTATGTCCCAACAGGTGACGGTACGGACAGCATGTATGTCCCAACAGGTGACGGTACGGACAGCATGTATGTCCCAACAGGTGACGGTACGGACAGCATGTATGTCCCAACAGGTGACGGTACGGACAGCATGTATGTCCCAACAGGTGACGGTACGTCAGTGGCTGACAGATATAAACATGTCGGGAATTAATGTTGAGGCTTGCTACACGTAAATATCATTGCATTTTTATCAGCCGTGGAGAGTAACTCTGCCTGTAGTGGAATGGCTTCGAATGACGACCAAAAGCGCTTGTCTTTTACTGTGACCATTTACTGTTCAATATGTTGCAGTTTTACAAACAAGAAAGTGAACAACTTGACATGTTGCTTCTCAGTAAGCTAGCAAGAGTAGCTACACAACAGACAACTTCCTGTAGCCTACTTCAAAATAAAAGCACTTCCTGTGACGGTTCGCAGTAAAACTAAATTACTGTTAAATAAGGTTGTGTAGGCTACCTTTTCACAAACCAGCTGTAAATCAAGTACTGTAAATAATGTTAATAGTGAGTTTTAATCACACTATAATTGAACATTTCCTTTAGAGTGTTTAAACTAAACAACATGAATTTCTTATTGAAGTGCTATAAACAGACATTTTACAACAATGCCATACTTTTGAGTATTTTCATTTTCTCCTACTTATATGTTTTACTTATCTATTTTGTATAGCTTTAGTTACTTTGCATATGTATATTAATTAAAACAAAATATGAATAATCTATGATGTATTAAAGTGGATAAAGACGAGACTTTATTGATCCGGTGGTGAAATTCACAAGCTAGCTGCCAAATCAAACTTCCCCTGTTATTTTGGTGAAAGTAACTCAAAAGTAATGCAAAAGTAGTGTAACGCATTACAATTCAGAGACAGTAATATTGTAATATAACTAATTACTCTCAAATGACAGTAACTAGTAATCTATATATTACATTACATTTACATTTTGGAAGTAACTTGCCCAACACTGGTAGTCCAGTAAGGAGGCTTTCACATCCGGGACATGGGCCGGATGCAACAACACTTGACCCTAAAGTCCAGTTGTTTGTAGGATTGACTTAGGCTACTTAATCAGTGATGCTGAATATAGACTACAGTGTAACGGACCACCACAGTTCATACATACATGTGAACCGCGGATTAATTGCAGAGTTTAATCTACATAGTGTAAAACTACTACGTGAATGGGGCACAGCAGAAAGACAGAGCAGAGCGACGCTGCTTGTTCAGGGTTTTCATGTGTACTCCTATAGGCCTACACTTCGCATCAGGCGTTAAAACCAACTGTACCGAATTAGACTAGGCCTACTATTTAACGCGAGACGTTTTTAACCGCTAATAAAACTGTCTCAATTTAATACTGATGCCGTCAGACGGCCGCGCGGACAGACAGCAGTCCCGGTGTTGCACCGAAAGCTGTGACCCATCAGGATCTGTGACCGCAGAGGGCGCTGCTGCACATCGTCTGCCCGTGCGTGGTAGACAACGGAGGGCGAAGAAGAGCGTCTACGCAAACAGCGTAAACATTAATACATTATATCGACGGGTGCAAGCTGTATGATTATTCGTGGGTTGTTATTGCTTCCTAAGGAGAAAGAGTAAACCGCTGGTGACCATAATAACCACCTCAGTAGTAACATATGTTTATCAGAAAGTAAATAAAATATATTAAAGTACATTTTCTCTGAAATGTTTCTATTTCTTTTTGACTGTATATACGAGTTACATTTGTAATAACCTACCTAAAAATAATCATATTCTACTGTAAAGAAAAGAGAACTAAATAGTTAATGGACCAGCACATTGGTAAGTTGTCAGAATGTGTGGCCTCACTGTAACTGCTTAATGAATGAGTCAAACTTCAAAATATTGTTTGGGGTAGTCATGCCATCTCTTCACACTAATATGGACACATATTTTCTTATTTTGAGTCATCACAGAGTCAGTACCACTACTACTGAGAGTGTAACAGCTTTCATCACTCCTGTGAACAGGTGGTTTTCAGCAGGGCAGGTCACATATTTTGATAGGCCTACTGTCAAATTACGTTACCCCAGGTCTATCGTGATTTTGCCAGGGGAAAAGCATTTGGAATGTTCAGGTGTGGTCACATGGTCTGACGACATTTGACAGCGATACGAATAGAGAATACAGAATTGTGTAGCATCCATCCACAGGCATCCATCGATTAATAAAAATAAAAATAAAAAATGGATGCAACTGAAATTGAGCAGCTGAAGGTTTTCTTGCTTCATGGGCAGTTCCCAGAGGGAGCTGACAAGCACCAACGTTTTTCATTAAAAAGAAAAGCGTCCAATTTCTCCGTGATGGGTAAGTAGCCTATCGTTAATTAGTAGGCTAGGCTATGGCCTAACAGTTACCGTGAGATAATTGTGTTTACAAGTAAACCTCGGTGAAATAAGTGCATATCACGTACATGTAGTTCTAAATATAACTGCAGCATTATTTTACGTGCTCAAATTTAGAAATTGTAAAATCATTAACTCCAGGTTCATGCTGGAAACCGTTCTTTTTTCATGCAGTAGCCTATATGAACTTGATCACGCATCCAAAACCATCAGTATGTCAGGCTTAATGAATAGGCCTAGCCTATATCTTCTGTGCATGCATGTACAGATGCACAATTTTCACAAAAGTTGCATACATAAGCATAAATTATTAAGTATGTCACCGTTTTTGAAAATATTAACTATTTAAATAGCGGTCAGTTACACTGACTTACTCCCTTAAATTCTCTTTATTAATCCAGTTCTTCTAAAAAACATTGCTCTCCAGAATTCCTTTGCAAAATATCATTTAATATCAAAGGTATCTCTTCATCTTATGACTGATGGATTAACTGCTGCCTCTCATTACTATATCTAGTACATTCTTCAATAACATGTTCTATGGTTTCCTGTGTTAAATACACTACACATACCATCAGCATGTTTTTACAACTATCTTGTGCTATTATTCCATGCCACTTGTTGCAGGACAGTAGACAAGTTGTTGCTCCAACTTCCTCACCCCAATTATTATGTTCCACCTGCTTTAAGCATATATGAGTATGACCAATTACATATGATATTCCACAGAAAACCAGCTTTATTACATGAGGAGGAAGGGCACACTGTTGGAAACTGCCAGCAAAGTTGTGAGCACAGCAGAGGAGGCAGATCAAATCTTTCGTGAATTTCACTGTGGAGACATCAGTGGGCATCCAAGCCAGTTGAAAACAAGAGATGCCATATCGCAGCGTTTCTACTGGCCTGGCATGTCAGCAGACATAGAAAAATGGGTAGGCTCCTGCACTGTAAAGAAGACATAGATAGATGGTCCAGTTTGAGGACATTGTTAACTGAATAAATTGAGGACATTGTCATTGTCATTAACTAAATAAATTGGCTTAATACATTAACATCTGTATTCCCTAAATAAATGTTTGCAGGTGTCACAGTGCACAGAGTGCCAATCAAAGAGGAAATCTATCAAACTCCAACCAGAGTTCACCCAAATAACGGTATCAACTCCAGAATTTCATTTAAAACAGAGTAGTTATAATAGCTGAAAACTATTTTGTTTATTATGTGAACATTATCTATTATTATTCATTAACAGACAAAGGCTCCATTTGGATTGGTGGGGATGGACCTAATCGGGAAGTTGTCAAAAACGGACAGTGGCAATCAATACATCTGTGTGATGATTGATTACAGAACCAGATGGGCGCAGGCATACCCGATGAAACAAAAAAATGCCGTGGAGGTCACAAACTGCCTCCTTAAGTTTGTGTATCAGTTTGAGGTTCCCAAAAGAATACTGACAGACAATGGCAGGGAGTTTGTCAATAATGTAAGTAAAGTGTTTTCTGATGTAAATGTAAATGTACAATGGTTTGCTGTGGCAAGAGTTACATGGATGCTTGCATGTCTTCTGTAGATCAACACAGAGGTATGCAACAAGCTGGGGACCAAGAGGAGCCTGTGCGCCCCCTACCACCCGCAGACGAACGGACTGGTGGAAAAATTTAATGACACCATTCAGAAGTAAAATATTATTACCATATAAAAGTAAAATATAATGCGATAGCTACTTATGTCATGACGCCTTGGCATCAAAGTGGGGGGGTGGCTTGAGGGGAAGAGGAAGCACTGGCATTAGACTTTGGGCTCCCCAACCTGTCACAAACACACACACACACACACACACACACACACACACACACACACACACACACAGATAATTGATTTTCAGTTTTGTTCTATAGTTCTGTTCAACATCGTTAACATAGCAGTGTAACAGTAACAATTACACTATCACTTTTTCAGTGCTCTTGGGAAACTTGTCAAAGACAAGCCCAATAACTGGGATAAATATTTGGATCCTGTTATGTTTGGCTTGTGGACCAAGAAACAGCTGACAACGCAGTTTTCCCCCTTCCACCTGATGTTTGGAAGGGAGGCATGTTATCCGTCTCAGGTCCCTGAGCGTTTTCAGGTGACATAACATTTACAGACTTGGTCAAATGTCCACTGAAACATAATATATACATTTAACAGCTGTGACATATAGATTACATCTTTACTTACATGTCTCCACAGATGCAGCACTCCATGGAGAACGATTTCCTGGCTGAAGAGGTGGCCATTGACATCCAGCGCCACGAAGAGCTCATGAGGATTGTGGAGGAGAACACTAACAAGAAGCAGGACAGAATCAGGGGAAGGACAAGACAGAAGAGTCTTGTGTTACCAGTTGGGGCCCTGGTATGGCGAAGAAATGTGAGGAGCCAGCAGAGGAAAGAGGGGAAACTCGACCCCGAGTACTTGGGACCTTTTACAGTGGCCAAGGTCGAGGGGAAAAGTGTGGACCTAATCGACACCAATGGCCGCACTTTCCCCAAGGTCAGCATCGACCACTTGAAAATGTATGTGGAGGAGGTCCCAAGAGTGCCACAAAGGCTAAAAAGGGCACCACCCCCTGTTAGCACCTCGACCCCTGTTACCTCCCCACCCCCTGTTGGCTCCTCGAACCCTGTCACCTCCCCAGCCCCCACGGATGAGGATGTGGATGAGGGAGAGGATAATGATGCGGATGACGCCTCCCCAACCCTACCCCCTTTTAGCACCTTGACCCCTCTTATCCCCCCAACCCCACCCCCTGTTGGCTCCTCAAACCTTGTCACCTCCCCAGCCCCCACGGATGAGGAGGATGAGGAGGATGAGGAGGATGAGAAGGATGAGGAGGATGAGAAGGATGAGAAGGATGAGGAGGATGAGAAGGATGAGGAGGATGAGGAGGATGAGGAGGATGAGAAGGATGAGGAGGATGATGAGGATGAGGAGGATGAGGAGGATGAGGAGGATGAGAAGGATGAGGAGGATGAGGAGGATGATAAGGATGAGAAGGATGAGAAGGATGACGCCTCCCCCCAGTGCAACCAAACCTCAAACCCTGGGTTCCATGAGCAGTGTAGGTGGACAAAATAAAACTGTAATCATGTTAGCCTATTGAATTTTGTGAAACTCCTGTAAACATATCAGCATATTGAAATAGAAATAAATGCCATGTACTTACAAGTAATTGATATCCAAATGTCATGTCATCAAAAGGCATAACAGATGCCTGGGGAGGGAATAAATCCCATGTCCTGCTGTCCCGCATGGGCCCATATAAATTGTTTTATTGGGACATCGCAAGAACTGCGCCGGGGCAAGAGTTGGAGAGTGAGGTAAACTGTGTTACTGGTTGCACTTTAAGGGAAATCTGAAATGTACTTGTATAGTCATATTGAAATAAAGTAATTAATTTATACTTACATAATTCATACATCACATGACTTACAATTATTTCCCAACCCTGTACTTACACTTCAGGTGATCAACGCACTGATGTCCAAGATGGTAGCAGAGAAAAACAAGGTGGGGGGGAAGGCCCTATTCATCGATTCATTTGAAATGACTAGGATCTGGGAAGGAAAGGGGTCAAGATTGAAGGTAGGCAGAGTTGAGGTTAGTTCTGTAAAAAGAGTCCAACTTTGATGATGTCATGTAAGTGATTCTGTAAATGCTCCTGGTCTTTTGTAGTGTGATCCCACACAACACGACCTAATTATGGGTGCTGTCCATGAGCCAGGCCACTGGATATTAACTGTAAGTGCAAGTACTTGGTCTTGTGCATGCACACACACAGAGAAATACACAATGGTCCAATGGGGGCCACCTCAGAATTGCAGGGCAAACCCAAACATATTTTTTCAGTTGTTTTATTCAGACAAAATATGTTGAAGACAATGTAAGCATGTGACTGTCTGATTCTTTAGGTGATCTTTCCCAAGGAAAGACGCAGTATTGTGGTGGACCCCCTGGGCAACGATGAACACAAGGTCCAACAATGTTTGCAGTCTACAAGGTAAGTCATAAAAACCATGGTAAAAAAACTTTCCCTTAAAAACACATATTTGAAAATGTATTCTCATATGTCATGGTGTTGGTGTACCAACAGGGCATTCATCCGGAAGAAAGGGTGCAATGTGTCGAGGTAGACAGCCGGCACTGTTCCACACACCCTGCAGGGGGATGGCAACTCCTGCGGAGCCTTTGTCCTGAAAGTAAGTTTGTTGTTTCTGTGTAGGCTGTGTGGTTCCAAACAATGCAAAAGTGTAGAACGTATGTCCAGTTGACCAAACGGCTAATTAAGTTTTTGTCACATTAGTATGCTGAGAAGATACTGAACGATGAGCCACTGATATTCTCCAATATAGAGCAGCAGTGGCTGGCTACAGGAAGGAGGTGGCCAGGGCACTTTTGAGGAAGTCTGGTAATGTAGCTTATATTCTGGTCTATAATCATGATGCATGTATTCCTACAAATATTGACAAGTGTTATTGTATTTGTATTGTATTGACACAATTGTTGACAAGTCTTATTGTTGGCACTGATGACCAGATGACCTTCGTGAGCTGTGCCACCATTGTGGAGAACACAACTGTTTCTCTGAAGATGGGGAGCAAACCAAATGGGTAAAGGATTCCATTATGATACTTCAATTATAGCGTCTATTTTACTATGTATTTCAAGTATTTACTCTCAAATGGTTGCTATGTTGTCTTCACCTTTGTTGTTACAGGTCCAATGTGACACATGTGACTGGTGGTTCCACATGACATGTGTTAAACACCATGGAAGCCCCGGCAGAAAAGCATTCAGTTGTGTCGCATGTACAAGTGTGTAAATTAAATGTAGTTCTGTCTTGAAATGGTTTTATGTGTGTATGAGTCAGTTTCTGCAGATTCACAGTGGGGTAACATAATTAGGCCTATCAAAATATGTGACCTGCCCTGCTGAAAACCACCTGTTCACAGGAGTGATGAAAGCTGTTACACTCTCAGTAGTAGTGGTACTGACTCTGTGATGACTCAAAATAAGAAAATATGTGTCCATATTAGTGTGAAGAGATGGCATGACTACCCCAAACAATATTTTGAAGTTTGACTCATTCATTAAGCAGTTACAGTGAGGCCACACATTCTGACGGCTGATCATTGTCATATATGGTGACCTCTGAGATACTCACTCTGTGATGACTCAAAATAAGAAAATATGTGTCCATATTAGTGTTAAGAGATGGCATGACTACCCCAAACAATAGTTTGAAGTTTGACTCATTCATTAAGCAGTTAAAGTGAGGCCACACATTCTGACAACTTACCAATGTGCTGGTCCATTAACTATTTAGTTCTCTTTTCTTTACAGTAGAATATGATTATTTTTAGGTAGGTTATTACAATTGTAACTCGTACATACAGTCAAAAAGAAATAGAAACATTTCAGAGAAAATGTACTTTAATATATTTTATTTACTTTCTGATAAACATATGTTACTACTGAGGTGGTTATTATGGTCACCAGCGGTTTACTCTTTCTCCTTAGGAAGCAATAACAACCCACGAATAATCATACAGCTTGCACCCGTCGATATAATGTATTAATGTTTACGCTGTTTGCGTAGACGCTCTTCTTCGCCCTCCGTTGTCTACCACGCACGGGCAGACGATGTGCAGCAGCGCCCTCTGCGGTCACAGATCCTGATGGGTCACAGCTTTCGGTGCAACACCGGCAGAGCTCAGAGCATCAACTCTGGACTCTGTGCTGCTGCCAGCCTGTGTAACGTACGTTAATCACCATCGATCGACTGTTAGCTTCAGCTGGCTAACGTTAGCTGTCAACCTCCCGACTAGCTAGTGATCTAGCGAGGATTAGCCCTTCAGACCACAGTGGACTTCAGTGGACTCTCCATCCAATCTCCCGACTGGACCTTCGTCTACCACAACTGCCGGACTCTTTCAAATACATGTACTCCCTGTCTCCGCCGATCACTTGGTAGCGTTGGTCAGCTGTCAGCTTACGCCAGCTAGCTTCTGTTAGCTTCGACCGACTGACGGCTCGCCCAGCACATCTGTTCGCTGTAGAGCTCTTTTAGCCATGTTTCCCGGCTCAACACTAAGTTAGTGTGGGCCACTACCTTTCTGCACTGCCAAAAACGGTGCTCCTAAAATATTCCTCACTGCAACTTCTCAACGTCATCTGCTACGTCGCTTCAGCTTCCATTGCCAGCATAAAATAAAAATATTGTCCCGTTGTCGGCTTCAGCTAAGAAGATAGTTCGCCCCCACACGTCCAAAATTCTTATTCAAATAACCTTCCGCAACGATTGCAGGCTCTGTGGTGGAGCTCTGCTCTGGATGAAGTTACATCGTGACAAATTAATGGACCACTTGCGGAGTGATATGAAGACATGAGTCAGAGGCACAAAAACCGTTGACAGCAGTGACCGGTCATTATGTTTACCAATACCCCGACCTGTGCCTTTCGACAACCCCCCCCCCCCCAAAAAAAAAAAAAAAAAGCGGATTTGCATGATTTACGAGAGCTTCATTTTCAGGTCAGAAAAGCCGGATTTCCGGAATTATCCGGAAGAATCACACCCCTGGGTAGTCCAAGGCCAGAGCATATGACAGCCCAAACAAGAGGCAAAGTGCATGAGGTAGCTTCTGGATATTGTCCATTACAATACCTCTCATAACAATGATGGCAGTAGACACTGGGCCAAGGTGGAGATCATTTGGAGTGTTTGGCTCATCTTCATCGATGACAGTCAGCACCCCCACAGTTACTTGTTCCCAGGCCTCATCAGTGTCCGTAACCTGTAAAAACCCCACAAAAAAATACATTACAAAAGGGAAATGTTGATAGGTATGATCAATTGTCACTGTCATGTGTCCTAGCTACACTGCCTTACCCATCAAGATGTCACTCCACACACACCTGCATTTGGCAGTTTGATCAAACATTAGTAGGTCTTGACCATTTCCAGATGTCCAGTAAAGCACGTTTTGCTTCCAAATTGAAAAAATGTAGGATTGACTAACATAGGCTACTGCTTTTACTGCTAATTTGTACAATAATACAATTCTGACTATTATTTGGTATACTTGTACCATTGTGCACATGTGCATTATGGGTATTTAAGATGGTGACTGTCAGTCTGCGGTTTGAAACGCCAGTAATCGCAGCATAAAAATTCTACTACGGAGCTACTTGGTGTTTTTTTTTACAGTTCTTTCTCACGGGGATATAATTGACATTAATCTTGACTCTCAGTAAGATACTGGAAAATACAAAGCAAATGTTCTACCTTTCCACCTATAAGATGCAACTGTGAGAACTTACCAAGCAGGTCTTGTAGAAGTTACTGGGGTCATCTCCAAGTAGAACAGGGAGGCCTCGGAGTACTTAACGGAGTATTTAACAGAACTATATATTATATCCAAACAAGCCTCAGTGATAAAGTTGACGATTATAGATAATATTTATATAAAACACTAAGCTGTCTGACATTTTCCTCTGGAAACAGCTGGTTTCCCCCAGAGTGGTGAGGACCTGTATTTGGACCGGGATGGCACGGTTCTGGCACGTTGCCCTCTCTACTGGACCCAATTCAGTACATAGATCCAAGAGCTCAGCTTTAGGGAATCTAAATCGGCATATTAGCCAGTCATCCTCATGGTCCCTGAAGTCTCTTTCTCTTCTGTTTTTTCCATTGGTGTAGTCCTCCTGCAGGGCCAGCAGGGCCATCATGCAGCATTACACATGGGGTCACCGCAGCATTTATATATTTACAACAATTTGTGATTGTTAACACCTTGCCAACACAGCATCAACTGGTGGTATCTCTCCCCCCTTCTTATATTAAAAAGGAGATACACAATGACAAGCCAGCTGGAATCTGCCACTCTCTTTGTGTCTCTCCTGCGCGCGGTGCGTTCCCAATTAAGTGGAGTAAGTAAAGTTAGATCTGCTACGTGGTGGCATGATATGGAAATTAACAACAACAAAAAAACAAAATTCGCTAATGAAATAATAATTAACAATATTAAAGAAAAACGTATTTTGTTTTTGATCATTTCTGCTGTGTTGGACTGTGTCGCCACTGCTTTAAAATATTTCTCAAAACGACAGTACCCCCCCGCCGATGACCCAATGCCCCTCCAGTAGATCTGCTCTGGCGCCGACTCTGAGCACAAGCAAGTTCGTCCAACTATTTATAAAACCAATGTCTCCACAATGTTTGACAGTGCAGCGAACAGTTGCAGATTAACCCTTGTGTTGACAAAACAAGGGTTAATACGATTAATACCTTAGTGCTTTTTTGTACAGCATTTTGGTCAGCTTAAACTGTTACTTTACAAGAGACAGGGTTCAGAGAGCAATTCTCAACAAAGTAAACAGAAGTACATAACCCTTGTGTTGTCCTCTGCGTCACCGGGACCCGGAGAACAACACAAGGGTTAAAAGGCACTCCAGACATCACCACATGTTCACAAGGCCAAAAACTTGGGCGATGTGCCATAAATCCCCCCCCCCGCAATTCTCTGAAACATCACCCAATACAAAAAAGAAAAGAAAAACACGTCGCCATGTTAAAGTGATGGTTCGGAATAATTTCACCATAGGGTCCTTTGCACCACGACCTCGAGCCAAACACCCCCCCAGAAGCTGTTATCACCTGGGTGGAACATTGGGAGAGTTAGTGTTACTAGCTGAATAGCTTAGTGCAGGCGCTAATGGAACCAGAGGTGTATCAACACAGTCTCACAGCAGTTCGTGAAATGGTCACATTATTTTGATCTATTGGTTTGTCAACAGGGACACAATTTTCTCGCTTATCTCGTGGTGGTCATCACGAAATGGGAACTGCCATGCAGCCCCTGCACATGTACGGCTGCAGCGGGACGCAACAACGGGGAAATGAAATGCCACGCGCGGTAGAGGGCGACAACAACGGCTGCCGGGACACGATCCTCTGGGGGACGCAACAACTGGGACATTAAACGCCACACGCCGGTGACAACAACGGGACGGACCGCCACACTCGGGACACGCTACAACAATGGGGAAAAGAACGGGGAAGGGAATCGTCACTCGTGGGACACAATCTCCGGTCTCCGGGGTGAAAGTCCTGTGTTGTTTGAGCCATCCACCACCCAACCAACCTCCCTATGCGGATTTTCGGCTTTTCATTACTACTAACTACCGTAATCGTGCTGTTATCACGAAAGATGCTTCTCATTGAAATACATTAGTTTAAAATTCGTCCTCACCACCACGAAAAAACTAGGAAATCGTGTCCCTGTACACAGATCAATAGATTAAATAATTTCACAAACTGCCATGAGACTGGGCTGATCTCATAGATTACCCTACTAATAATGCCCGCAATGATACCAAACTTCTACAGTAGTACAAATAGATTATGTACACATAAATACATAAATACACTTTTATTTCTAAATAATATTTAACACTGGAACTGGAAGACATTTTAAATATCCACAATATGTCTTTGATCTCCTTCAGTATGTCGTCTTTCACGCTGTTGGACAGTTGTGGAGTTGCCGTTTGTGACCCGTGTGTTCTCCCAGGTAATTCATACTGGCTGTCAAATGCAGCATTCCTCGAGTGTTTGCGATAGACTACAGACTCTGTACTACATATAACAATTATTTATTAAACACTAAATATTAAATTTAAATAATATATAATTAATACATTATATCTATCTATTTCTATGTGACTATCTGACATGTGGCGAGTAAATGTTGAGCGATGTTTGTATCAAAATAGTTCTGTTTTTCAGTCTTCATTTTGGCGAAGGTGCAGCTATACTTTCTTCTGCTCCTCTGTGCAGGTCGGAGCTTCACGGGGGCGGGCGGGCCGACACACACACACACACACACACACACACACACACACACACACACACACACACACACACACACACACACACAGGCGCACAAACAGACGCCAGCCACCACGTCACTTCTGTTTACTGATAGCTAGCGTTTACCTCAGGCTAATTCATTAGCTAGTAAGTGGCAATTTTTGACAAGCTCACCAAGTTCACCGTCCGGGAGCCTCTGACACACTGACAGCTGTAGGCTTGTACCGTTAATGTTCTGACACACTGACAGCTGTAGGCTTGTACCGTTAATGTTCTGTGCATTGTCGGACACATACAGCCACTTTCCTGAAACCGCTTGCAAGACTGACAAGTCCACAGCAGCCCGTGGCGTGTATGTCCGAGCCTGTCTCCATCGCCTCCACCTGCAGGTTGTCAACTGCGTGGTTTGGAATGAAAGGGAGAAAAGAGGACGCCGAGTAACACGGTGGATATCGCTCATATACGTCTTCTTTTTTTGACGGCGCCTTAACTGCAAAGTGCTGTGGGAAACCCTGCTCCAACTCTTAACTAGCGTTTTCTCTCTCTCCGCCAGGAGTCCTGCCCACACAAAGACCATGCGACTGACAAGAGGGTTCACTTCTCATTATGCTAAGGAACGAGAGTGGTCCTCCAGTCTCTTTGGTAGAGAGAGAGAGAGAGAGACAGAGAGAGAGAGAGAGAGAGAGAGACAGAGAGAGAGAGAGACAAGGAAAACAAACAAGCATGCAAATGGAAATTATCGCGGCCGGAAAAATTATCAAACTAGCTAGCTATCAAGTAGTGTGGTGTATATACTAACCCAAAATAGGTAAACCTTCATGGTAGCTACCTTAAGGAAACAAACCCAAACACCTCATCATTCCAGTCTAAAGTCAATTATTGCAGCTTAGGCATTCTATGGGGGTTGGGGTGTTACAGTTGTATCTCTTTTCGGTGTTGTAGACGTCCCTAAGCACTGTCTTACTGCCGGTAGCAGTAGCAGCAGAGAGCAGAAGCCAAACCTTAAAAAAACACTAAATTAACTAATTATTTCGGGGGTTTTTTGGGGCTCAAAATCTCCATCACCAAACCCACCAGACTCCATGTAAATAATCAGGACTTTTAGCGTGTATAGAGCCAGCATATCTCCACATGTAAATGGGTGAATTAAGGGTTTATTTCAACCAAACCAGAGTGGTGATTGTTGGAACAGTGGAAAGATGAACCAAGACGGCTTTTGGTAGTTTGATTTAGTTTCTGTCCACTTTGAATGAAGTGTGTTTTACGATGATAAAAGTCCTGATTATTTACATGGAGTCTGGTGGGTTTGGTGATGGTGATTTCGGGGCTGTTTCATGTTAAACTAAAAGGATCTTACTCTTTAACTAAAAGGTCTATCTCTGTAGGGATCCATCCCATAATGTTGTCAGACACTTAGAATAATAATCTGAGTCTGTCAGCAGCAACAACAGAACTTTTAGTGACTCTAACTGCTGCTGAACATTAGTCCTGTAGGGTTACATTACAGCTTGGTTCTTGTTTAATACTGGACCAGTTTCAGAGGTTGTTGTTCCATCAGACATACAAAACAAGGAGCATGTCTTCAGCTAGTAATTCTTTTATTTGTTTCTTGTCAAATTATCGCCATCTGGTGGTCGTGTTAAAGGTGTGATAGAATGCAAAACCGATTTTACCTTGTCATAGTTGAATAACAACAGTTTGGTTGGTAAATAGGACATACATAGAACCTCAAAATCCCATTGACACCTCTTTCCTCTGCAAATCTCACAATTTGAAACTGCTGCTGAGAACGGGCGAATCTCAACGAACCACCGAGTTGACGTCAACTCCTCCTTATTTGGCTCTAGTCTCTACCTTTGTCATGCCCCAACATTTACATAGGCGCTACACCACTGATCTGAGGTCAGCTAGTCTTCTGAATAGGTCACGCAGATCTCAGAAATTGTATACATTGTTCGTCTGCTATTTAATTACTAAATTCACTTCTGATACTTTTTTATGCGAGAAATCAACTATGTAGAGGTCAAATATGTGTCGTTTTACGAAAATGTATGGCTAATTGCAAATTTTTATCTGACTGTGTGTCGGAGTTCAGGCCCGCTGTGAGCTAGATGGAGCTTGGTCATGGCTGTGACGGAGCCGTGATACCCGCGCAAAGTCACCATTTCTGGATTACTGGACTACCAAACGCCGCTGCCGTGACGGAGCTCCAGGGCCTGCTGCTCGCTGCTCTCTCTCTCCTCCTGCTAAACGGCCGGTGTGTGTGAGTGAGAGCGCGGTCAGCGAGCTTGTTACGCCAGCAATCTCTTACCACATGTTCCAGTTAATCTTATAATGGATATGTGTGTTGAGTTATTTAAACAAACAATTGGGGAAATAAACGCCTCTTGTCCGCGAGTGAGCTGGATGGAGCTTATCAATGATATTATTGAAGGGACACTAGCAGCAGTTAAAGGAATCCCTCAAATTCACAAAAATGCATTAAATTGAAATTAGACACTAGTATTAGCTATAGACCTTAGGGTAGCTGTAATATAAGTGGCGTGATGAAATCCAAACTGTAAATATACTCTAATTATGCTGGAAGCCGGCAGCCGAACAGCTCCAGGGAGCCCCGAGCCCCGAGCCCTGGTAGTCCTGTAACCCAGAATCGGTGACTTTGCCATGGAGCTCCTAAAGTCCGACACGTCTTACCAAATTTGCAATTAGCCATCGATTTTCGTAAAACGACCCATATTTGAGCTTTATGTAGTTGATTTCTTGCATAAGAAAGTATCAGAAATGAATTTAGTAACCAAAAAGCAAACAAACAATGTAACACATTGCAGTGTATGAAACATGAGACTGCTGGTCTCGTGTCCAATGTATGTGTATGTGGTCGCTCAACCAATCAGTGCGCAGCTCATCTAAATATTCATGAGCATACTATATTTGGAAGAAAAGCTGTCGTTCCAAATAGAGCCAAAACACAGGGATGCATAAGGGCCCATGGAATAGCACCTGGGACATATTCAGCCCCAATGTTACACACCCTATTAGGAGACCTTAAGGAACAGTGTGAAATACCCTATATAATCATTCTATCACCCCTTTAAGATAATTATTCATCAAGAGATGGACAGAATCATTGAAATTATCTCAAAATTTGTTTATTTGCAAGTAGAGTCAGTTTTACAGCACTCACAGCAAAGTACAGAAAATAACTGAAGAAAGCCTTCTACAACAGCTTTTTCTATGAGTAAATATTAAGTCATAATACAAAAGGTGATGTCAGGAAGTGGCTCCCAAGATTTATCTCATGAGAACATCAGCAGTATTTTGGCTTCTATCATGCAAACAGTTTAATATTAATAGGAACAAGAAGAGTTGATTAGTTTTTCTAACAGGTCATATCAAGAACAACAGAGTTACACTGAGCTGGAACAGACTGCAGCAACTTAACAGTTATAATGTCACTTTAATAACTTTCATTATTCATATATTTCATTATTTTCAGGACCTTCAAGCTTTTAATGAATCAAAATATACAACTTAGTTGATGGTTTAAAACTGAAATAAACTTTGTAGTCAGATTAAAATGGGGCTTTAATATTCAGATTATTATATTGAAACCTGGTATATTTCCTGTATAATGAATAGGATAGTATATAGTATAGTGACTGTTTGGGTCGTGCTAACATCAGCTGGAGACATTCAGGGAAATGAGGACAGAACAACAGATCAACACATCATCCTCCAGCTTTCTAAAGAAACTACTCATCTCTGACACCAACATGCTTCACCGTTGGGATGAAGGTTTACAGACTAGAGTTGTTGCCTAAACATAATTTAGTCTTTAATGAGCATTGTTTACTTGTTCTTCCTTCATGGTGCCGTTCTCAGATGCTCAGTCAGTTGATGTGTGTTCAGTTTGTCCGTTGGCAGTAAGTCATCGTTCCTGTCGTCTGTCAGCAGTCTGCAGATATCTCCTACTAGCCACGACATTTGTTGTTGAGGATGTTGAGAATCTCCTTGAGTTGGACCTCCATCATTTTCATTTTGGTGTCAATGGTGCTGATGTCAGGTACAACTTGTATATCGACCATTGTAGCCGAGCTAATGGAGGTTATCTTTTCATATCTCTCACCATGGTAGCCAGCCACGATTGCTGCATTCGAGGATGTAGAGAATATCTTCCAGTTTGATCTCCATCCTTTTTATTTTGGTGTCAATGGTTCTGATATCAAGAACAACTTGTAAATCGATCGCTGTAGCGGTGCCAATGGAGGTTCTCTCTTCAAATCTCTCACCATAGTCATTGATAGACTTGAGAATCTCTTCCAGTTTGTTTTCCAGTTTGATCTCCATCATGTTCATTTTGGTGTCAATGGTGCTGATGTCAGGAACAACTTGTGGTATACAAGTTGTACCTGTAGCGTTGGCATTGATAAACTTGAGAATCTCCTTGAGTTTGTTTTCCAGTTTGATCTCCATCATTTTCAGTTTGGTGTCAATTTTGACGATGTCAGGAACAACTTGTGATATACAAGTTGTACCTGTAGTGGTGCCATTGATAGACTTGAGAATCTCTTCCAGTTTGTTTTCCAGTTTGACCTCCATCATTTTCATTTTGGTGTCAATGGTGCTGATATCAGGAACAAATGGTATATCGACCACTGTAGCGTTGCCAATGGGGGTTATCTTTTCACATCTCTCACCATAGTAACCATCTTGACACTCACACATCCATTCATTGGAGTCCAGCAGCCGCTTGCACGTTCCTCTGTAGCTACATGTTCCACTTTGGCAGACAGGCAACCTCCAGGAGTTATAGATGGAAATCTTTCCTGTATAGGTCATCAACGGGTAACTCCCCTCACAGTCATGTTGGAGTACGGGTGCTGGAGCCACAGCAAACTCTTCCCCATAGACAGCATGAGTCGCTTTAGCATAGTAAGAGAAGGGCATAACACTTCTAAACTGTCTACCCTTAATAAGATACCACTTTTCCCCACAGTAACGTACTTTGTCCTTAATTTTACATGATTTGTCTTTAAAGCATTCATTGGCTACTTTTCTAACTTTATTTTCATCTATTTCTTCTGATTTCAGAGTGTATCCCACAGTGACGGTGATCGTGTCCTCTATAATCTTAGTCAGATCATATAGTATGTAATAATCAGCCTGGTCTGTGTTGTACACCAGCACCACCCAGTTGTACCAGTTGTACTTGTTATCTAGAAACTCTTTCACCTTATCAGCGATGGCTTGTCTGTTGTCAGCACTGAGTCCTTTCCTGATCTCCTTCACATCTTCCTTCACATACTCCATGTGGTTGTTCAGGCAGTATTTCAGAGCTGATATCTGATCTCTGGAGACGTTCTTGAACATCTGGGTGTGTTTGGCTTCTATACCTGATGAATCCAACCCGACCAGTTTCCAGTAGAACTGGTTCAGCACCATCCCCTGCCACATCAAACGACTGAAATAGACGTTATATTTGCCGATCTCTTGAAAGTCACATTTAAACTTCTTCCTCAGCAGTTCGTTGAGGTTTCCACTGAGAGACGTGTCTTTGACCGTCAGGTAAAGGTAGAGGTTGGCCACACTGGCTTCAGTTCCTGTGTTCTCATAGTAGTTGGCGAATAACTCTGCCAGTCGGAGTTTGTCCTCTTCACTTTGTACCAACTGGCTGTCCTGAAGAAGCTCATTGAACTTCTTCCAGGAGTTGAGGATGCGGAGCTCATCTTGAGAGTAGACGCTGGCGTAGTTAAACCATTCAACGTCTGTTGCCAGGTTGGAGATCTGGATGGAGATAGAGTCCAACTTCTTGTTCATTTCTTCAAACCCTTTCTTCACCTCGTTCAGCACTGGGTCATCCTGAGGGATGAAGATCAAGACCATGTTGACAACAGAGGCGACCAGACCTCCGATGCCGGGTGCCAAGCTGGCGATGTTGGAGAGACTCTTCATCACAGCTGACGACTTACTGGTATCAATCTTTCCAATCACTTCTTTGACGACAGTCAGGACGCTTTTTCCCATGGCCAAATACTTTTCCACTTTCTCTCTGGTGCCGGAAACCATCCCCCTCTTCAAATACAGGTCTCTCTTGACCCTGTAGGATGGTGAGACGACGGGGGATGGGGGGTCATGTAACCGAGCTGAGGATGTCGTCCAGTAGAGAAGAAGGATCAATGAAGCCAACAGCATGGAGGCAGACAGCCGAGGGAACGCCATGACTGCAACACAGACAACACAACATGGTAAAAATATTAGGGTGTTTTTATAGCCTGTGAATCAAACTAATCTGCAGAGCTGGTGTTTTATTTTCTCTTGCAGATACGTCTGGCTCTCCTCACATTCAGACAGATTAGAAGATGAAGACAACCTTGGCAGTTCAATCACAGAGGAGCATCAACGCTCCAGATTTAAAAATTCTTTACTGCTTGAAACCCCACCAAGCACAGTGTCATCTATGCATCTTCTTTATCTTATTTGGGTTGGGTTGCTGGAGCAGCAGCTCCAGCAGGGGACCCCAAACCGAGCCAGACACTGGACTGCAGACCACAGTGAGGGAAGTCGTAGAGAAGGATGTTGCATGGCCGAGTGAGAGGAACGTTGAACAAACTTTTTTTTCTCTGTGTGCACACTGCTGCTGCTCACTACATGTGTGTATGTAAGATAATGTCACGCACTGAAAAGAACAAGGGAAACATGCCAAGAGCAAGATAAGGTACTGCGATGGAAGAGGAAATCAGAAAATCTCTGAGCTTTATGACGGAGGAAATAAGCAAACTCGCCAAACAAACACAACTTGTTGAACTAATGGATGAGGTGAAACAAAAAAAATATTGGGGGAATTTTTAGGCCTTTATTTCCACAGGACAGATGAAGACATGAAAAGGGGAGAGAGAGAGGGAATGACATGCAGCAAAGGGCCGCAGGTCGGAGTCGAATCCGTGGCGGCTGCGTCGAGGAGCAAACCTCTATATATGTGCGCCCACTCTACCAGGTGAGCTAACCCAGCCACTTATCAAGGAGAAATTGAGGACTTGTAAAAAAAGGATTGACGCCTTGGAACATGTGATGGAAGATGTGATTATAACCAGACTGGAGACCAAACACCAAACTTACACAAGAGCTGCATCTGACACAAACAACGGTGAGGAAGCACCAGTGCAGGAATTACAATCTTTGGAACAACAACTCATTCAGTTCTCAGCCTGTCACACTCTTCCCCGGAAGGACTCTTTAAACCTGCTTTCTATCTGAATTCTAGCAGGGGGAGACTCCTTAAACCTGCTTTCTATCTGAATTCTAGCAGGGGGAGACTCCTTAAACCTGCTTTCTATCTGAATTCTAGCAGGGGGAGACTCCTTAAACCTGCTTTCTATCTGAATTCCAGCAGGAGGAGACTCCTTAAACCTGCTTTCTATCTGAATTCCAGCAGGAGGAGACTCCTTAAACCTGCTTTCTATCTGAATTCTAGCAGGAGGAGACTCCTTAAACCTGCTTTCTATCTGAATTCCAGCAGGAGGAGACTCCTTAAACCTGCTTTCTATCTGAATTCCTGCAGGGGGCGACACGTGATTTCAAAAGGAAGTCGCTTACTGTAGAAGTCTGTGAGAAAGTGACCCACTTCTCACTTGATTTATTACCTCAGTAAACATTTTCATAATGAGTTTATGGTCTCAATCGCTAGTTTTAAAGTGCCAATATTATGAAAAAAACACTTTTTCTGGGATTTGGGGTGTTCTTTTGTGTCTGTGGTGCTTCCACGCACATACAAACTTTGAATAAAATCCATCCATGCTGTTTAGAGTGAGATACGGTTTCTGAATGTGTCCTGCCTTCAGTCTCTGGGTGAGCTGTTCAAAATCGGCACGGCTTGTGACGTCACAAGCCGAAACGAGCAGGCTAACCGCAACCATTAGCTCGTAGCATTAATGCTAATGCTAACGGTAGCATGCTACCTCGTTCTCAATAGCAAAGCAGTTCACCATAATCTACAAAAGAACTACTTCCATGTGCGCCCTCATTTAGAAGTCTCCCAGCTAATCCTGCCTTGTAACTGACTGAAGTTGTAGAAACAGCTTTTCTTTTACTGTCTATGGAGCTAGCTAGCTGACATGATCTACATCTGAGCTACTGAGCATGTGCGAGTGCAATCAAAGATAGTCCAGAAGAAGAAGAAGAAAAGAGGTCTCACTCTGTAGCTAAAACAGAGACCAGCTGAAAAGAGGATCTGCAGCAGTGAGAGAGAGTGGTGCAGTACAACAACAATATGGTGTTTTTAGAAAATTAAACCATGTAAACCTATTCTGGTACAACCTTAAAATACAATTATAAACCTGAAAATGAGCATAATATGGCTGCTTTAAGTCTTCTGCTATACAGAATGATGTTCTTTTTTGAATTATTGTCTGATTGATTTTAAAATAGACGATAAAGCAGGGTATGTTTTGGGGCGTGTCTACTTTGTGATTGACAGTTCGTGAACCACTTTTTTTTCATTAGAAACATGATATGTGGAAGTAGCCCACAAAAACCTGAGATTTTGGTGGTGACTGTTGAGTGAAAATGGGATGGCAGCGTGAACAAATGTTTTCTAAAATAGCACATTTTACACTGCTTTGACTCCACCAGTTTAGAGTGAGTTTAAGCTGTTTGATACGCTGTCTGGCAGTGTATAGTGTGTTGATGGTCCATCAGCAAATCTAAAGGATACAGACACTCTTAATGAGTATAACATGCAAGAAACATATCACCCTAAATGTTGCATAGCTGACAGTGGTAGCCCTTGAGCAGCACAGTGAATTCATATTTTTCTCAGTCTATATTAACTAGTGAAGATGACAAGGCAGCAAAACATCCTTTCATTTTATAATTTTTGGCTATATTTATTTAATTTTTATGAACCTTTATTTTACCAGGAAATAATCCCATTGAGATTCAGAATCTCTTTTTCAAGGGAGTCCTGGCCAAGACAGCAGTATAATAGTTCCATATTATATAAATATAAAGTAAAAAAACAGACAACATAAAACAATAAAAAGACAGTTGGCAATTCAACATCACCTCAACATAATCACCAGCAGTGCTCAGTAACAGCACATGTTCATTTATCACTCAAATAGTCCTTTATCCTAATTTTAAGCTGTGTCATTGTTGGTAGGTAGTCTAATTTAAGATGATTCTGTAATTCATACCAGAATGAGGGTGCAAAAACTTTAAAGGCACTTTCACCGAAGACAGTTCACGTTCGGGGAATGTCATACATGATGTGTCCATATGATCAAAGATTACTTTTCCTGGTGGTGACTTTAGGAGTCAGGAGAGAACAGAAGTAAGGAGGCAGTTTACACAGTATGGCTTTAAAAAAAAAACATACCAATGCTCCAACCTACGACTGTGCAAAGAAGGCCAACCAACGCTCTCATACAAGCTACAGTGAAGTGTAAAATTGCCACCGTAGGAACATAGTTATATAGCCTAACCTTTGAACTCAGCACCATTTGAATCATGCAGGGGTAAAATAAACAAATGTAGGCCTATTTAAAGGCTAAATTAAATAACTAAATAAAGAAACTAAAACAATATAGCTAGACTAGATTACAACCAGAAAAGGCATTTCCTGCAGTAAATGCGTGTGAATGCTGAAAAGCTGAAGCTACACTGAATTGAAGAACTCCAAATGTATGAAAGATGTGGAACAAGAGCAAAGATGCTAAAGCTAAATTGGATTAATAGCTTAAAACCGTAAAAAGAAGGTGAAATACTGAGAAAAGTTGTAAAAGTGGGAAAGGTTTTAATTTGTATAAATTTCATTGAAAAGTGAAATAACACCACTAATGTAAAAAAAAAAGATGTAGAATAATTAAAGGTTTTTTGTAAAGCTAACGCTAAACTGAATTATTGGCTTTAAAAGTTCAATAATGGCAAAAGATTTAGAAGATTGTACGGTTTGTCTTATTTTGTAGTTGACACCGAGTCCATGAGTCCAGTGTTGTAGCTGCTACAGTTTCTGACCCAGACTGGCTGTATCAAAGTAGCCGATGCTGCGCCAAACTATCAGAGTCTACAGTGGTGGTCTTTTGTTGTGGCATTTTGGTGAAATAAATCTGCTTTTGCTTCAGGACATTCTTACTTTGCGGCGGTCAATGTGCCACGCTGTGTGATGTTCTGTGAACAGGCATTGAGTGAAAACAGTTTCTTTTTTTTATTTAAGACAAACATGCAGAATACATAGTTATTGAAAACGGGGGACTCTGTGGTAAGTTCACAACAGTCTTTACCAGCGGATCTGCTGTGTGTAATTGTGGCTTAAGCATTGGGGCTGCTCGATTATGGAAAAAAATATAATCACGATTATTTCGGTCAATATTGAAATCACGATAATGTAACACGATTACTCGTTGACTTCTGGAAAGATGTTGCAATTATTGAACTTCTCCATTATTCTGTTTTTGTGATCATTGGGAGCCGAAATCATAATCACGATTAAATTTCAATTAATTGCACAGTGACATTGTTACTGCAGTGCATTCAGGTGGCCGTAAAGAGAGTCAGCAGTTTACAGGAAATGCCTTAGTAAAGTAATAACTCTAATAAACAATAACTGTCAGCAGAGACAGAGCTTTTCTCTGTCAGCTGTATTAATGCCATAACCTCCGGTGGAAATATCAGTATCCTGTTGTAGAATGAAGTGGTTGTTGCTGTTATAACAATTAGAGCAACATATTACAAATAGAAATGATTATAAAGCGTATCTATAAATAAGCTCCGTGTAACCAACTGCAAATAATGGTTGCCATAGTGATGGTAACTGGTTAGTGTCTCCTGTCTCAGAGAGGCTATGTTTAGATGGAAACGATCTGAAGAGAAAATTCAAAAGTGGCGTTGCGTTCTCACTTTTTATTCTGCGTTTAGACGAGTGTTTTTTGGGGGTAATCTGTGTGTATATGGTGACGCAAAAGAGTGTGAAATGTGATGTAGTATTCCCACCAGGAGGCTAGGTGGTGGTGTGGAGCACTGACACACAACACCACCAAGTCTGCACGCCTGCTAGAACCTTCCTTCTACTTCACTCCCTCTCCTCCTCCTCTCTCCCTCTCCTCCTCTTCACTCCCTCTCCTCCTCCTCTCTCCCTCTCCTCCTCTCTCTTACTCTCCTCCTCCTCACTCCCTCTCCTCCTCCTCTCTCCCTCTCCTCCTCTCTCTTACTCTCCTCCTCCTCACTCCCTCTCCTCCTCCTCTCTCCCTCTCCTCCTCTTCTCTCCCTCCTCTCCTCCTCACTCCCTCTCCTCCTCCTCTCTCCCTCCTCTCCTCTTCCTCTCTCCCTCTCCTCCTCCTCTCTCTCTCTCCTCCTCCTCTCTCCCTCTTCTCCTCCTCTCTCCCTCTCCTCTCCCTCTCTCCCTCTCCTCCTCCTCTCTCCCTCTCCTCCTCCTCTTCTCTCCCTCTCCTCCTCCTCTCTCCCTCTCCTCCTCTTCTCTCCCTCCTCTCCTCCTCCTCTCTCCCTCTCCTCCTCCTCTCTCCCTCTCCTCCTCCTCTCTCCCTCTCCTCCTCTTCTCTCCCTCCTCTCCTCCTCCTCTCTCCCTCTCCTCCTCCTCTCTCCCTCTCCTCCTCTTCTCTCCCTCCTCTCCTCCTCCTCTCTCCCTCTCCTCCTCTTCTCTCCCTCCTCTCCTCCTCCTCTCTCCCTCTCCTCCTCCTCTCTCCCTCCTCCCCTCCTCCTCTCTCCCTCTCCTCCTCCTCTCCCCCTCCTCTCCCCCCCCTCTCTCCCTCTCCTCCTCCTCTCTCCCTCCTCTCCTCCTCCTCTCTCCCTCTCCTCTCCCTAGTAGCATGAAACCAAAACAAGGTGAAGCGAACAACAATATCTGACAATTTTATCTGGACAGATAAGGAGGTGGAGTTATTGCTTCAAACAATGCACACACACGACACACACACATACACACACACACACACACACACACACACATGCGGCACACACGCGGCACAAACACACATGCGGCACACACACGGTACACACACACGGCATATGGCGCACACACACACACACACACACGTGGCACACACACGTGGCACACACACACACACACACACACACACACACACACGTGGTACACACACAAACAGCACACACGACACACACACATACACCCACACACACACTCTCACACTCTCACAGTGCGTTTGTACCCTTTAGACGGGAACGCGGCGGTGGAGAGAGAGACTTCCACTCTGGAGGGTGGTTTCACTTTTTTGCGTTTTTAAGCCCCAAAAACGCCGTCGCCGTCTAAATGAAAGGCATATCTGATCAAATATTTTGTCATTTTCACCCGCGAGCGTATTCATGTAAACAGGGCCTTCATTCACAAATATGAGCCAGGCTTAGGTGCAGCTTTCATACTCCTGCTTCTAGCTCAAAGACTGTGATTGCTATCGGGTTAATGTTTAATACTGTGAGAGAGATATAACACCCTGCTGAACATGCTGTGATAAAAAGTGTGTGTGTTGTGTAAGAAATGTGAGGACAGTAGCTGTCCAAAAAGGGCCTGTTTCTCTTCTCCTCCTGGTATTTCTGGTAGGATTTAATACAGGAGGCAGTGCAGCAGTTGGTGGACACCGCTTAACTTAGAAGCTCACTGTGCCTCATGTAAAAGTCTGTTTGCCTCCTCCTACATTGTTAGAAAGGGCACAACATTCCCTACATTCTGATGTAAAATGAATGTATGAGGAGTTAAAATTGTGGAGGGGGAGGCAAAATGAAAAGAATATTTTTTCTGCTGCTGTGCACTCTGACAGTTCCACCACATACACACTCCATTATAAACTCAGATAATTTCTGAAAACAGCTTAATACTTGAATGGTGATAATTGAAAAACTTAAATATATCAAAAAGCTGCATTAAACTGTAATAGCTGGATGTGTTGTGAATGATTTAAAGTTTGAGTGACATCTGTAGCTGAAAATATGTAGAAGGAGTAGCATTTTCAATTAGTTGAAGAGGGTTTGAACATTCTCTCCATTGTGGGTTCATTGTAAAAAAAAAAAAAAAAAAAAGTTGAAAAAGGCTAATATTTTAAAAAGTATAAATAGCAGAAAGGAAGTTGAAAAGGAGCCATCATGTCCTTAAAGAGTTGAACATTTTGATAATGGTTTCTGTGGCTGAAAGTATGCAGAAGAAGTTGAATACCAAAAAACATACAGAAGAAGTCAGATAAATAATAATAAAGATTTGAATAACATTGTGTGAATGCTTAACATCATTCACACAATTTCTACAGTAGGCTATAACTGCTGTATAATAGACCTCATTGACTTGGAATGAACGTGACTTGCTACATGTCTCTGGGGGTAGCTTCAGTAAAGCTTCATTATATGTACAATAGATAGTAGATTAACTCACTCACTACACTTTCTGAAGGAAGCACCACCTCATGGTGAAACCCTGCAAGTGAATGAATGGATGTAGTTAGAGTGGAGTTTAGACACGCCGGTCAGGGTACAGGAGCTTGTTCCCCTCCAAGCTTCTGGCAAGCATGACATGGAAAGTTTGGTGTGTGTAAGTGCTGCTGAGGAGGAGATTTCTGACTCAGAGTCTGAGAGAAAAACATTTTGAGAAAACTGCCTATGGATTATAAAACATCAAACATTATGGGTGAAACTTCTCCAGTTAATTACTTACATTAAGACATACATTTCTGTTTTACAACTTTTCTTAAATGTTATGTTTAGATATGCAAACAAGGCCTTATTAATGGCAACTTTTGGTGAATTTAGGAGACATTTACAGGGCGCAAATAGACAAGTAAGTAAGTAAGTAAGTAAGTAAGTAAAGTTTACTTGTATAGCACCTTTCACATATAAAAAACTCAAAGTGCTTCACAATAAACTGTAATACAATACAACTAATTAAAATACAAGAACATTTAAATACAAATAGAAAACTAAACAAACAACCATAGAAAAAAAATTGACTAACTAAAAGCCTGCTTGAGTCTTCAATTGCTAGTGTAGTAAAGTAAACACCTAAATGTATATTTGGGAGGTTTTTTTTTCCCCCAATAGTCTGAAAGAAGACGTGCTCCAGAAACAAAATAGCCCAAAAAGTCAGTATTGAAAAATGATGGTTTGCCTGGGGTGTCTCCCCTTAAAATATCACTTTTCAAATATAGATGATATAAAGACATCAAAATAAATGATATTTTTAATAAATGCCGCACCCATTTATACTATTTAGACCAGTGGTTCTCAAACTTTTTACAATAATGTTCCCCATTTGAATTGTGTTTTTAAGCCAAGTACCCCTGACCAGAGATAGATTTACTAAACAACAGCCATGTACAGGCTTAGCTTGGTTTTATTTCAGTTAGCCTATAGATGGTTTGATTTGCATTGAGAGATGATTTTATGGAAAGTACCCCATGCCAATCTCTAGGTATGGTGAAGGGTATCTGATGATGTGGGGTATGGTGAAGGGTATGTGATGATGTGGGGTATGGTGAAGGGTATGTGATGATGTGGGGGTATGGTGAAGGGTATCTGATGATGTGGGGTATGGTGAAGGGTATGTGATGATGTGGGGTATGGTGAAGGGTATGTGATGATGTGGGGGTATGGTGAAGGGTATGTGATGATGTGGGGGTATGGTGAAGGGTATGTGATGATGTGGGGTATGGTGAAGGGTATGTGATGATGTGGGGGTATGGTGAAGGGTATGTGATGATGTGGGGTATGGTGAAGGGTATGTGATGATGTGGGGGTATGGTGAAGGGTATGTGATGATGTGGGGGTATGGTGAAGGGTATGTGATGATGTGGGGGTATGGTGAAGGGTATGTGATGATGTGGGGGTATGGTGAAGGGTATGTGATGATGTGGGGACCAAGGGAACTTTATCAGGATGCATAGTATCCTGGATCCATGAAATAACTGGCCTTTAAAAATAAAAATCTGCCTGCCTCTATGGGAATTTAACATAGGGGTGTATTGACTTATGCCCCCTGTATTTTAAGGAAGAACATTTATTTATTTACGATACATTATTCATTCACAAAGAAAATTGGTGTCCTTAAAGGTTGGATTTTTCCTCATTTTTTTAAAATTATGGCAATAAGATCAATTTCCAAAAGATGATTTTTTTATTCCTCTTTATAGTCAACTTTAGCATGGGTGTATTCACTTATGCTGAGCAATGTAACTAAAAAACATTTAAATGATAATGAAAAAAGGCAACAAAAACTTTAAAACCCAAAACGTAAAATGTTGGATAAAGTCAGTAGAAAGAAGGAAGTTAAGGCAGGAATAGATGGGAAATAGTATCAAAAATTTAGAGAACAGCGACAAAAACTTAAAAAGCGTCAGACTTGTTAAAAAAAAAAAACACAGTAGAAAGAAGGAAGACAAACGTCGAAAAAAGTGACAAAAACCTTGAAAAAGGTGGAATTGTTTTTTAAATAAAGCGACAAAAACTTCGAAAGACTTGGAGAAAAAAAGAAGACCGTAGAAAAAGGAAGGAAGCAGTTATAAGCAGTATACCCACTAGGAAAGCTCCAGGATTTTCATATACCCACTTAAAAATGCCCAATGACACGCAACATACTTTCCATTATTATTTTGATATATTTTGAATTGTCATCTGCGTTTTTCTTCTTCACATAGGCTAAATAAAGGTATTTCCACTGTACATTGGTGCATTAAAGTGTATCAGAATACAGGAAATGAAGTCATTGATGCTCAAAATGTCCCTGGGGGAGGACACCCAGACCCCCCAAAAGGCAGATTTTGGCCAATATACCGTACAGTACACCCACTTCAATACATTAGACTACATCACTGGAAGGAAGGAAGAACAGGTTGAAAATAGTTACAAAAAGCAACAAAAACTTTCAAAAACAGCGACAAAAACTTAGAAGAAAGTCCTCCAGAGTACCCCTTGGGGTACAAGTACCCCCATTTGAGAAACACTGATTTAGACGGAATATAATCGAATAAAAATACAAATGTAAGTTCCACAGAAAGATAATAAATTCTTGTCTACTTACATGTCTGCTGACAGTGAACGATGATGATGATGATGATGATGATGATGATGATGGGCAGTAAGAAGTCAACTTATGTGCTGAGTTCTGTTGTACTTACTACAAGTCACCTCCCTTTATATAGAGAGGCTGTGACTCAATAACTGCCTGTTAGAAGAAAAAAGAAAAATAACTCAAATAACTTCACACTCTCAGTGCCATGGCCCGCCCAACCGGTCGGCCTTTTCAAAGTTGGGTTAATTTGTATTAGTGACAAATTATGTCCATCTTGGTTTTCCCTGTGTATGTAATTTGGTTTGGCCAAGTCAGTATACAGTTAGGTACGGAAATATTTGGACAGCATTTTCATAATTTTAGCCCTGTGCACTAACACAATGGATTTGAAAAGAAATCATTGAGATGAAATTGTAGTGCAGACGTTCAGCTTTATTTTGAGGGTATTTACATCAAAATTGGAGGAAGGGTTTAGGAATTGCAAACATGTTCATACATCTCATTTCAAGGGTTCTAAAGTAATTGGACAATTGAGTCAAAAGCTGTTTCATGAGCAGGTGTGGGCTATTCTCCTTCAAGGAGGACTTCATATATTGTTAATTATTATATTGTGTTGACCTCTTTTATAGGCCTAGATATTAAGTTCCTGGTTTATATTGTTTTTTGCATTTTTTGGGTAAATAAAAACCCACATTTCAACAAAACCTCCTGTTTTCCTCATTGTTTTACTGCTTGGTCCCTGACAAAAATATATTTATTTTTTATTGTATTTACATTTTTTTATTGTATTTTATGCACTCACCCTAAGGAGTTGATTGGAAACGTTTGATATTTGGTTGGTATAATCCTCTGACTAATGTGACCCTGAACTGTGAAGGAATAGTTGATAGCAATGACCCATGGGTCATTTACCAATACACCATTTTAGGGCCTTTACAGGTATTACTCTTTTTAAAACTCCGTCCAGTGGACTCAACAGGTCCTTTTTTAAATGGCATCAGCAGCAAATCAAGTTTTCGACTTTTACAATGAAAAATTGCAAAGCTTTTGTGTTTTCGTGGAATGGTGTTGCTGTGGCGAGGTGGGCAATTTGCATGTTTCACCATAAAACAGGAAGCTGTTGTAACTTCATAATACAATTTACTATTTGCCCGAAACATAACATACTGGATAAGAGTCCTTAAAGTTGCTTAGAGTTTTTTTAGGAAGTCGTAGTTGATCATTTATTTCTCCCTCCTCTCTGTTACAGACTGTTGTATAAAATGACATGGTGTGTGCTAAAGACTTAAATATGTCGGTGGATGTCATGCGCTCTTCCTACATAATGTGTATTCCATATTGAGTTATCAGATGATTTGCACATGACTATGATATTCTACTTTCTTAAGACAATTGTGGTCTTGATTTAAGGAAGGACTTGTAACACAGGCTGTCCAATGTTCAAAACATTACATTGTGCATTCATATCTTTAAAGAAATCTTATATATCTTATAAATCTTATATATATATATATATATATATATATATATATATATATATATATAATGAGCTGGCAGAATTGGATAAGCAATTCCAAGGGCCTGCATGCATACAGTGCAGTACTGTCAATACTGTGAATAGTCTTAAAGGTGGTACATGGGAGCATAGTAACAGTGTCTGATAACCAGTAGTACATTACAGTAAAGAATGATGAGGAAATATTACATCCACAGATCATGTAGTCTAATTGGTTCATGCTCCACACTAACTGGTGACAATGAATCTGGTTATCTTCAAACTGTCATGATCTAAACATGGAATATTGTTTGTCCGTTTCCATACAACTACATATTAAGAGTAATGCAACAGGTACTTATCATGTTGAGTAGTTGTACAGATTGATAGTTAGATCATTGTAATGAAATGAATAGACAATCATCTGAAATGTAATGTGTGAATTGCTTTTTGAAATAGTAGTACTTTGATGTTAGGTTGTGTCATATTGAACAGGTGATCTTTCTTAAATGAACAAATGATATTAGGTTCATGTGTATTGTATCCAAGCAATTGAAAAAAGTGTTAGAGTTTTGAAAATTGTGTATGTTGATCATTGGTTGTGAGTTTTGAAAAATGACATCAAGGTTCTGAAATTAGTAGCAAAGTGATTGTAAACAACTGTAATCCATTGTGTTCAACAACCCATTCTCACCAACAGGTCAGTTTGCTATAGTTGTTTTGTTGACTAAACCAAATGAATTGTGTTGATAGGTAGGAACAAACTATCAATGTGGTCGAAGAATCTGTGTGTCTCTGTATCTGTGTGTGTGTCTGTGTGTGTGTGTCTATGTGAGTGTCTGTGTGTGTGTCTGTGTGTGTGTCTGTATGTGTGTGTGTGTGTGTGTGTGTGTCTATGTGTGTGTCTGTGTCTGTATGTGTGTGTGTGTATGTCTGTGTCTGTGTATGTGTATGTGTGTGTGTGTGTGTGTGTGTCTGTGTGTTCGTGTCTGTGTGTGTGTGTGTGTGTGTGTGTCTGTGTGTTTGTGTCTGTGTGTCTATGTGTGTGTGTGTGTCTGTGTATGTGTCTGTCTGTGTGTCTGTGTGTGTGTCTGTGTCTGTGTGTGTGTGTGTGTGTGTGTGTGTGTGTGTGTGGTAGAAAAAAGCCTAAAAGTCAGCAGTTAGAACTGATCTACAAAGAGTGGTTTCTATGGAGATGATACAAGATAATATAAATTGACAAAACTCTGGTTTGGTTGAAATAAACCTTTAATTCAACCTTTAATACCAGAACTCTGACGCCAGGCGCCAAGCTGGAGACCCTTCATCACAGCTGACAACTTTTTGTTATTAATCTTTCCAACCACTACTTTGATGACAGTCAGGACGCTGTTTCCCATGGCCATAGATTTTTCCACTTTCTCTCTGGTGTCTAAAAGCAGGTCTCTCTTCACCCTGTATGATGGTGAGAGGACGGAGGATGTGGGATCTTGTGACTCAGCTGAGGATGTCGTCCAGTAGAGAAGGAGGAATGAAGCCAACAGTATGGAGGCAGACAGCCGAGGGAACGCCATGGCTGCGACACAACATGGTAAAAATGTTAGGGTGGTTTTATAGCCTGTGAACCAAAAAAATCTGCTGAGCTGGTAATTTATTTTCTCTGACAGATACGTCTGGCTCTCCTCACATTCAGACAGTGTCAGAGAGCTCAGAGGTGTCAAAAGCATGACTCAGTGGCAGATGTCAAGAGGTAATGACGTTTATTTATTATACAAAGTACAATCTCAGGTGAAGGTATTAAAAACAGGAGGCAAAAGACGTGGTCGTAAAACGGGCTCTATGACTAAAAAAGCTGACAAAGGCTATCCCAGCCAGGATCTGAAATTCAACATATTCAACTACTGAAATGCATTACTTGCGTTTAAGAGAGCTCTATACCTTAAAATAAATGTTCCTAAAAATACACAAAGTAATTAGGTAGCTAGTTGTGATCTTACCTTTAATGAGTAGGTCTTATCCAGACAGGCGGGAGCACAAATCATCAAGGAACCAATTGTTCAGGACCTGAAATGTTGCAATATGATGATTACTAAAAGAGACAGATAAATGTATAAAGATGTTAATTAGGGCAGTCAGCATTAACGAGTTAATCGCGATGCGATTAAGGGCCGAGCATAACGTGTTAATTTAATTTTTTTAATTTATTTTACACTTCACTGGGCTTTGCGTGGTCCTAACAGGCTACTATTTTGACCCTTTGCAGCACCGTTACTTCTCATCAAGCTGCCACTTCCTCCTAACACATCCTGCTGCTGCTGCTGCAGCATGATGGAGAAACACAGCAGCAATAACTCTGAATGGAGCTTTTTATTTTCCAAAACTCCTGGACAGCTCATTAGACAAGTCAAAGCCATATGCACATTGTGTAAAACCGAATTAAAATATCACGAAGCACGTCAAGCTTGAGCTACCACCTACGAGCTAAGCATAGTAGTACAGTTAACGTGACTCAGGTTGATACTAGCGGGCTCAGGCAAAGAACTATTTTGGAGAGTGCTACTTGCCGACCTGTGGATGAAACCAAATCCAAAAAAATGACTACAGCTCTTGCGATATGGGTGGCAACTAACTGCAGACCTGTCAGCATCGTAGAGGACTCGGGACTTAAAGACATACTACGGTTGGCATGTTCTGACCTGTCTTATACCCTTATGAAACCAAAATATATTGCAGTACATTGGAAAATATCATGTGATATATTGGGCAATATATTACCATATATGTGATTTAATATTGATATTTTCCAATATATTGCCATATATGCATATACCATATATGTTTATATATTGATAGCCTACATATAAAAACCTACCTTGACAGAAAACACTATACTCGACAGCAGCTAATGTTAGCCTACCGCTAGCTAGTAGCTGGATTAAACACGGTTACAATGCTGACAGCTAACTCTAAACGGTGTAAAGTGTGACTGTGTTTAGAGGATTCAACACCAGGATGTAACAATCTGCAGCTGCCGTTGGAGAAACACAGACGGTGCGTTCAATGAAACTGGTAATTTACACAACCTGGTCTCACAGAATTCCGTGAAATGAACACGGCCCCTTAACTCAAAATCTGTGACAGTTTCATGGAATCGCCAAAAATTCGGTGACGGGCCCACAGATCCGATGCCTATGTAAGTCAATGACAGGCATCATCCGTGGTCTACGCACGGATTCCCTGATCACAGCACGTTTCTTTCTGCCAGTCGGGCTGCGGCAGAGAAGCTGTACAGCTTTGCTATTATTGGTATTTTTAGCCCAATAACGCTGTTTTAATCAACATTTATTCACCAGATCTCATCATGGTTTATTTATATTTCTTTTAATGTTATTATTTCGGTCTATTTCGGCCAGGGAAGCTGGATTGCTTTGTTATTTATAGTTTTTAACTATAACGCTACATCTATCAACATTTATTTAGATGTTATCATAGTATACATTTCTTTATTTTAATAATATTATTTCGGTCTTATTACCAGTGAAATATTACAGTATGCTGTAATACAGAACATTACGATATGATCCGAGCTACTGACACGCATTCAAAGCCGATATCCCACAATGCAATGCGGGCATTCATTCACAGAATCGGGCAGCGATCAGCTGGTCTTTAACGACAGTATCGCTTCAATGTACATATATAATATAATATACATATATACAGTCAGTGGTTTAGTCACCAGCAACAACACGTTGCTCAGCTTTGTTCTAGTAAGTTATTCACTGTAATAACGTTTAAACGAATCCGCGGAATACACCGGAAGTGACGTGGTCTGCTCGGCAGAGACGAAGATAAGAAATACATAATATTCATAATATTGATGTTTTTGTCTAACGATGTATATGAGGATTTAAACAATGAAGATATTAATAATAATAAAATACAGTTTAATGTATTTGTCTCATGTATTGTGTGCTCGGCTGGCCGGCTGGCAGCGGCAATCTGAAATGGAATGAAGCCAGCAGCCACGGCAGACAGCAGGAACAGGAGTCTAACATGTCCCCCCACCCTCCCTGGAAGAACTACAAGTACACACGTTTTGTAACAGGTTCTGGGGCCCGTCTATAGTAGGAGTTGTAGTTTTTAAATATATTGGTATATTTCTCATAATTAGAAGTTGGTAGTGTAAAATTTTGGATACACCCTGGGTTTTTTTGGTATGGGGAACACACTGATGTCATCAGATTTTAAAGATATAATCATTGAATAGGTGAAAATAGCTTATTACCATATTTGACGTGCTTAGAGTGGGTAAACTTTGGTGACCATATCTACATGAGAGCTGAGGTCCAGAGCTTTCTATAACAGCTGGTCTTATGTGTGTAGTACCTTCTATAACAGCTGGTCCTATGTGTGTAGTACCTTCTATAACAGCTGGTCCTATGTGTGTAGCACCTTCTATAACAGCTGGTCTTATGTGTGTAGCACCTTCTATAACAGCTGGTCTTATGTGTGTAGCACCTTCTATATAAGTCTCTTTTATATAGGCCTTAGTGGTCCCCTAATACTGTATCTGAAGTCTCGTTTATATAGACCTTAGTGGTCCCCTAATACTGTATCTGAAGTCTCTTTATATAGACCTTAGTGGTCCCCTAATACTGTATCTGAAGTCTCTTTTATATAGACCTTAGTGGTCCCCTAATACTATATCTGAAGTCTCTTTTATATAGACCTTAGTGGTCCCCTAATACTGTATCTGAAGTCTCTTTTATATAGACCTTAGTGGTCCCCTAATACTGTATCTGAAGTCTCTTTTATATAGACCTTAGTGGTCCCCTAATACTGTATCTGAAGTCTCTTTTATATAGGCCTTAGTGGTCCCCTAATACTGTATCTGAAGTCTCTTTATATAGACCTTAGTGGTCCCCTAATACTGTATCTGAAGTCTCTTTTATATAGACCTTAGTGGTCCCCTAATACTGTATCTGAAGTCTCTTTATATAGACCTTAGTGGTCCCCTAATACTGTATCTGAAGTCTCTTTTATATAGACCTTAGTGGTCCCCTAATACTGTATCTGAAGTCTCTTTCCCTAAATTCAGCCTTGGTCCAGAATTCCAGCCACTAGAGCCAGTCCCACAATGAGCTTTCCTTAGGATGTGTCATTTCTGTGTCTGTAGCTATTGAGGAGGAGAGAGGGGGGCAAGGTGGAGAGTGGGGGTGTGACCTTGACCAACTGCCACTTTGCTTGTTTGAAACCCATGATGTCTCTCTCTCTCTCATGAGCGGGCCAAATTCTCTGGGTGGGCAAAGCAGAGAAAGGGGAGGTAACCTTTCACCTTATGACATCATAAGGAGAAGATTCCTGATTGGCCCATCTGAGCTTTCATTTTCTCAAAGGCAGAGCAGGATACCCAGGGCTCGGTTTACACATATCGCCATTTCTACCCACTGGGGGACCATAGGCAGGCTGGGGGAACTCATATTAATGTTAAATTTTCATGCCATGGGACCTTTAATGTTATCTGATTTATCTGTTTTGGAAAAGAGCTCTTCATATATATATATATATTTATATATATATATATATATATATATATATATATATATATATATATTCTGCTGGTGTATGTTTGACATGCATTAGTTCATATATCAATACTTAATAAATCCTAGCAAAAAATGTACTCCAACTTTTCTTAACAGATAGTAATCAAGAAGGATTACATTTCAATTAACTGGTTAAAATGTGGCCATTTAGTGCAGCGTACTGTCTAATGTTTACAAAATACACAGGGCTGGAATGGCTATCTGGCATACCGGGCATTTTCCCGGTAGGCCGACGCACTTTTGGGTCGAATCGGCGATATAATTTATTAACTTTTTTGTTTGTTTGTTTTTGGGCCGCGCCGGCCCATAAAGAACTGACAGCGGCCCATTGGTTAATTTTCATTATTGCTGTTGGCCTGACCCAATCAAATGCAGGAACCCCCTTCCCCAGTCCAGAGAAATTACAGGAGAAAAAGATTAAGAATCTACATGCCTCAAAATGTGCCAACATTTCTGACATGTTTGGGAACTAAGGCTGTAGTAGCTACTTCAGCATCAGAATTACCTGAAGTAGAGGAGGAGGAGAGTTACCACGACAGGGAAGAAGCCGAGGAGGAGGAGAGTGACCATGACAGGTAAGAAGCCGAGGAGGAGGAGGAGGAGAGTGACCATGACAGGTAAGAAGCTGAGGAGGAGGAGAGTGACCATGACAGGTAAGAAGCCGAGGAGGAGGAGAGTGACCATGACAGGTAAGAAGCTGAGGAGGAGGAGAGTGACCATGACAGGTAAGAAGCCGAGGAGGAGGAGGAGGAGAGTGACCATGACAGGTAAGAAGCCGAGGAGGAGGAGAGTGACCATGACAGGTAAGAAGCCGAGGAGGAGGAGGAGGAGAGTGACCATGACAGGTAAGAAGCCGAGGAGGAGGAGAGTGACCATGACAGGTAAGAAGCCGAGGAGGAGGAGAGTGACCATGACAGGTAAGAAGCCGAGGAGGAGGAGAGTGACCATGACAGGTAAGAAGCCGAGGAGGAGGAGGAGGAGAGTGACCATGACAGGTAAGAAGCCGAGGAGGAGGAGAGTGACCATGACAGGTAAGAAGCCGAGGAGGAGGAGGAGGAGAGTGACCATGACAGGTAAGAAGCCGAGGAGGAGGAGAGTGACCATGACAGGTAAGAAGCTGAGGAGGAGGAGAGTGACCATGACAGGTAAGAAGCCGAGGAGGAGGAGAGTGACCATGACAGGTAAGAAGCCGAGGAGGAGGAGAGTGACCATGACAGGTAAGAAGCTGAGGAGGAGGAGGAGGAGAGTGACCATGACAGGTAAGAAGCCGAGGAGGAGGAGAGTGACCATGACAGGTAAGAAGCTGAGGAGGAGGAGGAGGAGAGTGACCATGACAGGTAAGAAGCCGAGGAGGAGGAGGGGGAGAGTGACCATGAAAGGTAAGAAGCCGAGGAGGAGGAGAGTGACCATGACAGGTAAGAAGCCGAGGAGGAGGAGAGTGACCATGACAGGTAAGAAGCTGAGGAGGAGGAGGAGGAGAGTGACCATGACAGGTAAGAAGCCGAGGAGGAGGAGAGTGACCATGACAGGTAAGAAGCCGAGGAGGAGGAGGAGGAGAGTGACCATGACAGGTAAGAAGCCGAGGAGGAGGAGAGTGACCATGACAGGTAAGAAGCCGAGGAGGAGGAGAGTGACCATGACAGGTAAGAAGCCGAGGAGGAGGAGAGTGACCATGACAGGTAAGAAGCCGAGGAGGAGGAGGAGGAGAGTGACCATGACAGGTAAGAAGCCGAGGAGGAGGAGAGTGACCATGACAGGTAAGAAGCCGAGGAGGAGGAGGAGGAGAGTGACCATGACAGGTAAGAAGCCGAGGAGGAGGAGGAGGAGAGTGACCATGACAGGTAAGAAGCCGAGGAGGAGGAGAGTGACCATGACAGGTAAGAAGCCGAGGAGGAGGAGAGTGACCATGACAGGTAAGAAGCCGAGGAGGAGGAGAGTGACCATGACAGGTAAGAAGCCGAGGAGGAGGAGGAGGAGAGTGACCATGACAGGTAAGAAGCCGAGGAGGAGGAGAGTGACCATGACAGGTAAGAAGCCGAGGAGGAGGAGGAGGAGAGTGACCATGACAGGTAAGAAGCCGAGGAGGAGGAGAGTGACCATGACAGGTAAGAAGCTGAGGAGGAGGAGAGTGACCATGACAGGTAAGAAGCCGAGGAGGAGGAGAGTGACCATGACAGGTAAGAAGCCGAGGAGGAGGAGAGTGACCATGACAGGTAAGAAGCTGAGGAGGAGGAGGAGGAGAGTGACCATGACAGGTAAGAAGCCGAGGAGGAGGAGAGTGACCATGACAGGTAAGAAGCTGAGGAGGAGGAGGAGGAGAGTGACCATGACAGGTAAGAAGCCGAGGAGGAGGAGGAGGAGAGTGACCATGACAGGTAAGAAGCCGAGGAGGAGGAGAGTGACCATGACAGGTAAGAAGCCGAGGAGGAGGAGAGTGACCATGACAGGTAAGAAGCTGAGGAGGAGGAGGAGGAGAGTGACCATGACAGGTAAGAAGCCGAGGAGGAGGAGAGTGACCATGACAGGTAAGAAGCCGAGGAGGAGGAGGAGGAGAGTGACCATGACAGGTAAGAAGCCGAGGAGGAGGAGAGTGACCATGACAGGTAAGAAGCCGAGGAGGAGGAGAGTGACCATGACAGGTAAGAAGCCGAGGAGGAGGAGAGTGACCATGACAGGTAAGAAGCCGAGGAGGAGGAGGAGGAGAGTGACCATGACAGGTAAGAAGCCGAGGAGGAGGAGAGTGACCATGACAGGTAAGAAGCCGAGGAGGAGGAGGAGGAGAGTGACCATGACAGGTAAGAAGCCGAGGAGGAGGAGAGTGACCATGACAGGTAAGAAGCTGAGGAGGAGGAGAGTGACCATGACAGGTAAGAAGCCGAGGAGGAGGAGAGTGACCATGACAGGTAAGAAGCCGAGGAGGAGGAGAGTGACCATGACAGGTAAGAAGCTGAGGAGGAGGAGGAGGAGAGTGACCATGACAGGTAAGAAGCCGAGGAGGAGGAGAGTGACCATGACAGGTAAGAAGCTGAGGAGGAGGAGGAGGAGAGTGACCATGACAGGTAAGAAGCCGAGGAGGAGGAGGAGGAGAGTGACCATGACAGGTAAGAAGCCGAGGAGGAGGAGAGTGACCATGACAGGTAAGAAGCCGAGGAGGAGGAGAGTGACCATGACAGGTAAGAAGCTGAGGAGGAGGAGAGTGACCATGACAGGTAAGAAGCTGAGGAGGAGGAGAGTGACCATGACAGGTAAGAAGCTGAGGAGGAGGAGAGTGACCATGACAGGTAAGAAGCTGAGGAGGAGGAGAGTGACCATGACAGGTAAGAAGCCGAGGAGGAGGAGAGTGACCATGACAGGTAAGAAGCTGAGGAGGAGGAGAGTGACCATGACAGGTAAGAAGCTGAGGAGGAGTTGGCCTGTTGGGTAGCTGAGAAGTCTGTGTGATCTATAACATCAGTGTTGATACAAGCATCAGTGTTCCTTGAATTGCTTAATTAGCTTCTCTTGTATTGGTGCTCTTCTCCAGGGCATATACTACTCTCAGCTTTATGGTAGCTTTTGGGAAGGGTTATGGTTGGTTATGGTTATTGTATTTAGTAGACACGTGTGTCCAAAGCGACAAAATATGAATCTTACAATAGTTAAAATTAAAATTAAACCGTTTTTAAAAGTTGCTAAGCCAATATTAAGCAAAATACTAATAATAACAATAATGGCAATACAATATCAAATATCAATAATAACAAATACCATAAATATACAAATCATAACTCTAAGAATTAATGAATTATTTAAGACCCCTTTTAAAGGATCCAAAACGATCATATGAATGCAGAACACTAGGCAACTCATATCATAGAATTCACGCATATTTTAAGAGGACTGTCTGCAGGGAATGGGTCTGACCAATCACGGTGGGTGTGGGCCGCCTGGGCCAAAAATACCAGGGCCGATTTTCTGTCCCAGTCCAGCTCTGACAAAAGGTCATGTTCATGACTCACCATTTCTCAGGCTAACTATAATAAGACAGCTATGAATTTGAAAATTAGTCTCATGGAACCTATTAAACTTAATGATTCCTTTTAATCAGTTTTTGGTTTCATTCTCCTAACTCTTGTGTGTGTTGTTTCATACATAATTGATTTACCCAACAGAAAAACTACAGACTGATAGCTGCAAGACAGTCTGAATTAGAGGTTCTTTCCCAAGAAGAAGCTAACCAGTGGGGACTGCTTTAGAGACACTTGGTGTTAAGGCTGAGGCTCTGAGCCAAAACACAGAGAATCACCCGCAGACACAGTGTAGCAGTTATACATGTTTTAATGAACGTTTGGAACTAAAGGAGCCAAGGACGGAAAGAGCTGAGCTGGAGGATGCCGACCGGATGGCGGCTGAAGTGGGCAGGCAGTGGTGTGTCAGAGCTCTTTCTCTGGAATCCGAGCAGGGAGGTAGAGGTCAGAGTGGTGTAGAGCTGGTGAAACAGCACGCAACGGCAGCAGGTCTTGTGGCATAGGTCTGAACAGAGAGGGAGACAGTTAAACCAAGCACGAGGAAATACAAGATGAGGACTAACTAGAACAGACAAGGTTATACACTGGGAGCCAACTTACCACATAGGTAGGTGTAACGATCTGGCGCCGAAGGTGAGCTCTGTCCAGGTCTAAATACTGCAGCAGTGGTTAGTGGAGTCACCATCAGCTGAGCAGGTTGAGATTGGTGGAAACGCCAGCAGTTGTGCAGGTAGGTAGATCACCCGGCCACGCCCCTTGACTTACTTTCAGGCCGCGCCAGCAACAACACACAAACAGACACAATAGGGAAAGAGGGGAGAGACACACACAGGACGGGAGAGAACTGCTGCCTCCATAACACTTGAGGAGGAGATCAGGGCCCTCAGGGAAGAGAATCAAAGACTGCAGGACCAGCAGAGTGTAGGATCTTCTGCAGCCAGTAAAGATCTTGAGACCCAAGTCATGGCTTTACATAAGGAGAACACCAGGCTGTGCAAAATGGCAGTTAAAGGCAACTATCTCTTTTAGATTAAAATAGGGATTCTTTTAGATTGAATAAATCACGGTCTCCTTATTTTTGGTGTTATTCGTAAAGGTATATCTGTGTCTACATTTTTAGGGGAAATCTACAGATGTAGTCTAGGGTTTCCTGTAGGAATTGTTTTTAGCCTAGGGCTAAACACTGGAGCAGGGTTTGCCTCAACTCCCCACTGAGACAAAAGTGGTCTGGCAGAAACCCTGTAATGCCTTCAGAACCCCTCAGCAACACATTTAGCTACACTTTGAGGCACCAAAAAATGAGCACAGGTGTATTTTGTTTTTTACATGTTATGTATTTACAACTTGTTCGGAGTCCTGTTGTGGTAAATTTGGAGGGCCATATTTTCCAGAAATTCCATCACTCTTAGCAGCTGTGAGGACCCTCATTTCAGATAAGATCACAGAGAGCTCAAGCTATGAAGGTGAAAGAGAATATGAGGCCAGTGTTGCTCTACCATCACCTCCTCAACCCATATCTCCCAAACCAACATCAGTAAGTACATTTTTGTAATGGTCAATTAAAAACATAACTGGTGATTTTCTTTGTTTTTATTCCTGTTTGTCTTTCCTTCTTACAATGAATTAGGTGCAACTAGGGAATGATGACTCCACCAGAGTGTCTGCCCATTGTTGGGAGACTGCAAAAGCACAACCTACAGCAAAAGGAACGGCCCGCACCCTCCTGCTGGGCCAGTTCAGCATTGATGTCCTACTGAAGTCCAACCTGACGGGAGGGGTCAACAAGTCGATCCATCTGCAGAGCGACCCCAAGAAGCTTACAGCTTTACTCAGTAAGACAATAAGAATTTATTCTGAATGGATTCATATAGTTTGCAAAGTTATTGTAAATGGTAAAGGGTAACAAACACTTTAGGACTGAAATGTACACAACTAATAGTGAAACAGATGGACGAATAAAAAGCTTTAACAGCTTTGATATTCTTTTAGATATAAAGTGATTTCTCTATCTAGTCAGAATACATCAAACATTTTATCAGCATTAAAATGGATCCCCTGTAGTAGCTTTAAAATCCCAGCACCAATTCACCTCCCATAGGCAGACGCTTGGCTGCGGCAAAGTACAGTTGCTTTCACTGACCACAATACTTCTTGGAAAACAAAGTGGATACAGTAGTATAACCTCCTTGCTCTAAAAGCCCCTTGGAGAACCTTCCTAACTCCTTCCTTGGTTCCTTGAGAAGCCAATTCTGATTTTAGACTCAACTATTTACAGGTAACCAGGTAACCCACTGAAGAGCGAGGACTAGGCATACAAGAAAAATATTACCAGTATTGGGATCCACCTCATCTTTCCTTTTGCAACAATCAGAGGCTAACACTGTGGATGTCTTTCTTTTTTTAATTATCCTTTACAGATGCAGTTGTTCAGCAACACCCAGGGGCGAAGATTCCAGACATACGAACGGCCATAAACCAAAGGATCTGTGAGTTAAGACACCAGAGGCCTGTACTAGGAATCCAGATCAACACGGCCTGGATTTCTTTCAGTTACCCAGCTTCACCTAACCTAACAACCGCGGTCCCTCATAACCTGTATCACGACGCTGGTTAACAACTAGTTCAGTCAACCCAGGGTTTCCCAATCCAGCGGCGCCGGCGTTCACATAAAAGAGGCGGGGTTTGCACAGCATGACCAATCACAAACATCTACCAGATCCGCATGTTTTACATAAGAAGAGCAAACTATAATTCTACATAAATATAAAGAACACAGACATGGTTTTACAGGCAGAAAGCTACAGTCGCTGCTTCCTAAAACAGGAAGGAAAGCTGGCAAAAAAATAGCCGATGCTTTAGATGTGTAAATCACAACGCTTATTAATATCACTTCCCCATCAGTCAGGACCAAGATCTGACCATAATTACACTTCTGCTTTCCATAAACTGTCGTTGCTTTAGCTTATTATTTCAGTTGCAACCCTGGCAGTGGAAGCCATCGTGAAAGAAAATAAAATATATAAAAACATAATTCAAACTGATGTGCGCATTGGCGACACACGGCTCACAAAGTTGACAAATAGCATATACGTAAATCACTCTGCTGAAAATCTATATCTTTAATAAAAATACCCATCAGGGAATGTTAACAGGGTTGTCGGTCTCTATATTTTAACTTTTATGGGCACACCTCTCTCTCTCTCTTTCTCTATCTCTCTCTCTCTCTCTCTCTCTCTCTCTCTCTCTCTCTCTCTCCCTCTCTCTTCCCCCTCTGTTGTTATTAAATTCACTTCTGAGACTTTTTTATGCGAGAAGTAAACTATAGAAAGTTCAAATATGGGCCATTTTACAAAAATGTATGGCTAATTGCAAATTTAGTAAGACGTGTCGGACTTTAGGAGCTCTACACAGTCTGACGAGAAAGCGGCAACCTCCATACCCAGTGAAAGTCACCGTTTCTCGGTTACTTACTACTGGGGCTCGGGGCTCCGCGGCTGCCATCTGCCGGCATAGCTAGAGTATATTTACAGTTTGAATTTCATCACGCCACTTATATTACAGCTACTCCAAGGTCATATAAAGCTACCAATGGTGTCCGATTTCAATTTAATGCATTTTTGTGAACATTAGGGGTTTCGTTAGCTGCTAGTGGCCCTTCAATCCTATGTGTACAGATTGCAACTAGTTAGCTTTAATTTCGGCATAACTATAATATATTTACAATTTGAATTTCGTCACGCCACTTATATATCAGCTACCACATGGTCTTATAAAGCTAACAATGGTGTCCGATTTCAATTTAATGCATTTTTGTGAATTTCAGAGGTCTAAGAGGAGGCTAGCTAGCTCTCGTTGATAGAGCTCCATCCAGCCGCAGGCTCTATCAATGATGAGTTTATTTCCATGATCGTTTGTTTAAATAACTCAACACCTAATATTACACACATTATAAGATTAACTGGAACCTGTGGTAAGAGATTGCGGGTGTAACAAGCTCGCTGACCGCGCTCTCACTCACACACAGCGGCCATTTAGCAGGAAGAGGGGAGCTGCAGGCCCTGGAGCTCTGTCAGGGCAGCGGCGTTTGGTAGTCCATTAACCCAAGTAATGGTGACTTTGTGCGGGTATGGAGCACCGTGGGCTGCCAGCCGTGACGGAGCTCCATCTATCTCCCAGCAGGCTGGGTTCTGTGAAGGAAGGCAGGCGGAGAGGCAGCAACACAGGCAGCACCGGCCGCTGAATTCAGACACATAGTCTGACAAAATTTGCAATTAGCCATCAATTTTCCTAAAATGGCACGTAATTGACCTCTACATAGTTGATTTCTCGCATAAAAAAGTCTCAGAAGTGAATTTAGTGGTAAAATAGCAGATGAACAATGTATACAATTTCTGAGATCTGCGCGACCTATTCAGAAGACAAAGCTGACCTCAGATCAGTGGTGTAGCGCCTATGTAAATGTTGGGGCGTGACAAAGATAGAGACTAGAGCCAAATAAGGAGGAGTTGACGTCAACTTGGTGGTTCGTTGAGATTTGCCCGTTCTCAGCAGCAGTTTCAAATTGTGAGATTTGCAGAGGAAAGAGGTGTCAATGGGATTTTGAGGTTTTATGTATGTCCTATTTACCAACCAAACTGTTGTTATTCAACTATGACAAGGTAAAATCGGTTTTACATTCTATCACACCTTTAATCTTTCCAACCACTTCTTTGATGACAGTCAGGACGCTGTTTCCCATGGCCATAGATTTTTCCACTTTCTCTCTGGTGTCTAAAGGCTGGTCTCTCTTCACCCTGTAGGATGGTGAGACGACGGAGGATGTGGGATCTTGTGACTCAGCTGAGGATGTCGTCCAGTAGAGAAGAAGGAATGACGCCAACAGTATGGAGGCAGACAGCCGAGGGAACGCCATGACTGCGACACAGACAACACAACATGGAAAAAATATTAGGGTGTTTTTATAACCTGTTAACCATCAAATCTCTTTAGCTCGTGTTTTATTTTCTCTGACAGATAAGTCTGCTCTCCTCACATTCAGACAGTGTCACAGAGCTCAGAGGATGCTCAAAAGCATGACTCAGTAGCAGAGGTAAAAAGGTAATGATGTTTAATGTACAAAATACAATCTCAGGTGAAGGTATTAAAAACAGGAGGTAAAAGACGTGGTCGTAAAACGGGCTATAGGTCTAAAAAACAGTGGGGAAGATCCACCAGGAAATACTGCTGGAGAGTGAGACACAACAGGTAGTACAACAATCTGACAACTGACAAAGGACATGGAGTGAGTTTTCATATCCATAAACATCTCGGCCTGCACTGCAGATTATAGACCCTTTGCACATGACGACACGCTCCACTCGCCGAGTTATGAACGCCATGACGGACAGCGGAAGAGCTTTGCTGTAGACGGACAGCAAGCTAAAGTTACAGCGTACGTTTTCTTTCGTGTTTGTGTTCTCACATTCACAATCTGCAGAGTACTCCTCACCAACACAATCTGAGAGTAATCCTCACCAACACAATCTGAGAGTAATCCTCACCATCACAATCCGAGAGTAATCCTCCCCAACACAATCTGAGAGTAATCCTCACCAACACAATCTGAGAGTAATCCTCACCAACACAATCCGAGAGTAATCCTCCCCAACACAATCTGAGAGTAATCCTCACCAACACAATCTGAGAGTAATCCTCCCCAACACAATCTGCAGAGTAATCCTCACCAACACAATCTGCAGAGTAATCCTCACCAACACAATCTGAGAGTAATCCTCACCATCACAATCTGAGAGTAATCCTCACCAACACAATCTGCAGAGTAATCCTCACCAACACAATCTGAGAGTAATCCTCACCAACACAATCTGAGAGTAATCCTCACCATCACAATCTGAGAGTAATCCTCACCAACACAATCTGCAGAGTAATCCTCCCCAACACAATCTGAGAGTAATCCTCACCAACACAATCTGAGAGTAATCCTCACCAACACAATCTGAGAGTAATCCTCACCAACACAATCTGAGAGTAATCCTCACCAACACAATCTGCAGAGTAATCCTCCCCAACACAATCTGAGAGTAATCCTCACCAACACAATCTGAGAGTAATCCTCACCAACACAATCTGAGAGTAATCCTCACCAACACAATCTGAGAGTAATCCTCACCAACACAATCTGCAGAGTAATCCTCCCCAACACAATCTGAGAGTAATCCTCACCAACACAATCTGAGAGTAATCCTCCCCAACACAATCTGCAGAGTAATCCTCACCAACACAATCTGCAGAGTAATCCTCACCAACATAATCTGAGAGTAATCCTCACCAACACAATCTGAGAGTAATCCTCACCAACACAATCTGAGAGTAATCCTCACCAACACAATCTGAGAGTAATCCTCACCAACACAATCTGAGAGTAATCCTCACCAACACAATCTGAGAGTAATCCTCCCCAACACAATCTGCAGAGTAATCCTCACCAACACAATCTGCGAGTAATCCTCACCAACATAATCTGAGAGTAATCCTCACCAACACAATCTGAGAGTAATCCTCACCAACACAATCTGAGAGTAATCCTCACCAACACAATCTGAGAGTAATCCTCACCAACACAATCTGAGAGTAATCCTCACCAACACAATCTGCAGAGTAATCCTCACCAACACAATCTGAGAGTAATCCTCACCAACACAATCTGCAGAGTAATCCTCACCAACACAATCTGAGAGTAATCCTCACCAAAACAATCTGAGAGTAATCCTCACCATCACAATCCGAGAGTAATCCTCCCCAACACAATCTGCAGAGTAATCCTCCCCAACACAATCTGAGAGTAATCCTCACCAACACAATCCGAGAGTAATCCTCCCCAACACAATCTGAGAGTAATCCTCACCAACACAATCTGAGAGTAATCCTCACCAACACAATCTGACAGTAATCCTCACCAACACAATCTGAGAGTAATCCTCACCAACACAATCTGAGAGTAATCCTCACCAACAGAATCTGAGAGTAATCCTCACCAACACAATCTGAGAGTAATCCTCACCAACACAATCTGACAGTAATCCTCACCAACACAATCTGAGAGTAATCCTCACCAACACAATCTGAGAGTAATCCTCACCAACACAATCTGAGAGTAATCCTCACCAACACAATCTGAGAGTAATCCTCACCAACACAATCTGAGAGTAATCCTCACCAACACAAGCATGTGTATGTATTGCCTTTATGTTTTAAATTAGTGATAAATAAAAACTATCCTCAACCAGCTAGCTAGCTAGCTGCTGTGCTAACCAGCTGTTGCTGCTAACAGGTCCAGCCCAATGATGGCCCACATAACTAACATCGGTTATTCACTGACTTAGCTACATATCCAAAAAAGAAAGCCGTTCCCTTGATCATTTAACTTAACACACAAACAAAAAATATCAGTTAAATTAAAGATGACATGACACCAGTATATGGGGATACCCTGTTTACCACATAGTGGTACAGATCGTGCGGACTGAAGTCGGGCAGACTCTGTGATTTAATGAGGTCTGTGAAAACGGGGTGAGGAAGAATTAAGGGTTGGAATCCAATGTCCAACTTCTCCAAATACTGCTCTTTGTGAGCACCTACCAGATGCCCTACCTCGACCGATAACGGCAAGACAACTTGTTGTTCAACAAAAGAGTTTATTTAGTGTTGTGTATGTCAAACTGATTGAAACTATGAAACTTTCCACTCATCTACTACACAGTTTAGCTTGTTATTGCCGGTGATTTGCCGTCCATCATTGCGTGGTCACGTGGTCGTGGTCACGTGTTTGCAAAGGGTCTATAGATAGATAGATAGATAGCCTTTATTATTAGACTCATGGTCCATTTAGAAAAACAACACGATTAAAAAGGACAGATACAAAAGAACAGACACAAATTAAAAATGACAGCTATAACAGTAATCCCATAAGGGTGACTGGTATCGCACAGCACTGGACCTCGGGTCAATCAGTTGTAAAATGACAGTTATAAGAAGAATTCATACATTTATACATTAGATTCCTCAGTAAAGCAGAGAATGTAATAACTCCTGCTTGACAAAACAATTCACTTGCACTACACCACCTTGGTTTTCTGAGTAGTATGCGCAAACAATCATAACACAACCTGCACCTTATTGAGGCTTGCCTTTTTAAACCTAACCCACAAGGGGGCAGTGTAGAAAGCAGTACAATATGCTCTGAAGAGGTTGATCTTGACAGTATCAGAACACCATGAGAAGTTCCTGGTGAGCATGTACGCTTGTATATATAACATGCGGCGCTGCCTACACATGTCATCATCATCTGACATTTGATCCGTTAAGATGTGACCCAAATACTTAATTTTACAACAAGCAGTTAGCACTTGCTTATCTCCTTTCACTCTACAGATCATAACCAAACTCTTTTTGGCATTATATTTCACATCAAATTTAACACCATAAACGGAACATATATTTAACAACTCCTGAAACCCTGCACTGCTAGGAGAGACAACAGCCAAATCATCAGCATACATAAGATGGTTCACTAGCATGTTACCAATCATAGATCCTGTTCTACACTCTCTAAGCTGGTCAGACAGGTCATCCATGTAAACGGACTCCATTACCAACACCAGATGAAGTAAAGAATCCATCCCCCCATGTGATCTGCATGCTCTGACTGGAATACCAAAAAGCCAGGATTCTAATCATACTGTTAGGTACTCCTCTTTGGCTCAATTTCAGAAACAGCTTGTGATGGTTAACTCGGTCAAAAGCCTTGGAGTAATCAATAAAATCAATAAAAACAGAGCAATTTTGTCTTCTGTAGGTTTCTACCATTTCCTTTAGTGCAAAGATACATAAATCAGTACCATGCTTGGCCTTGAAGCCAAACTGGTTATCTGAAGGGTACAAATAAACACACAACCTATCTAATACAATTCTTTCTAGGACTTTTGATAATACACTAGCTAACGCAATCGGTCTATAATTATCCACACTCCCCACCTTGGCCGCTTTGTCCTTAATGACAGGCACCAAAGTAATGGACAACAGTAATGGGTCATGAAGCCAGTAAAACAAATGGCAAGAAGAACTGCAACCTTCGGACTTGCCCATTTCAGGTGCTCTGCAGTAATTTGATCTGAACCGCCATCTTTGTTATCAGCTAGCTGTGTAAAGCTTGATAGATCTCATTGGCTGAGATTCCCACTGTTTCACTATTGACAACATGGCCAACTTTGTAAGGTTCGCTTTTAACACAATTAAATAGGTCAGAGTAATATTGCCTCCACAACTCAGGCATGTTATCAGCCCCAGAGACTCCTTCTACATTACATGTTAATGATGCACTGTCCCTGTTCAGAGCCCTCACCTCCTTCCAGAAGCTAGCTAGGTTACATCATTACCAAGGAGCTTTTTAGCCATAGAGTCCGCTCTTATTTCTTGTTCATGTTTGTTGACATACTGAAGTGCATATTTATAACTAGCATTAGTACGCTTTTTGAGTTCCAAGACTGGCCCCTCTCTGGGCCTGCCTGCCTGAACCCAGGCCTCAAGAGCATCCTTAGCTTCAGCATGATGAACCGCCACATATTTGTTCCCCCCTGGCTTGATGCTGTGTCTTTTATCAGGATAAATAAATAATGGTCTACTGGCCTCATACACAGATCCCACAATATGTTCATACATGGCACAAAGGTCCTCACAAAATTGCATCTTTGGGCAGAGATATATTGCTCAAAAGTACATCAGATCTTCTGCAGTATGACAACACAGTCTCACGGCAGTTCGTGTAAATGTCACGTTATTCTTATTCTATTGATACGTGTTCACGGAGACGTTTTTCTTGTTTTTTACGTGTAAATGTCATGTTATTTTCTTGAGGAAAGGACGCCGGGAGGTGTCCAGGAGACGGCCGAAAAGGACGTTCCATAAGCCGGGAGACGGCCCGCTGGGGACGCGCCACAATAACGGGATGGCGGAGGTTGGGTTTAGGAAAAACCTTACGGGGAAAGGGCGCCTTACACGCCGGGAGACGGCCGCGGGGGACGGGGGACGCGCCACAGTAACACGTGGGACAAAACGCCACACGCAGGGACGCCATCCCAGTCCTGTGTTGTTTGACCCATCCACCACCCCGACCATCCTCCCTACGCGGATTTTCGGCTTTTTATACTACTCCCTACCATTTTCGTGCTGTGGCCACGAAATATGCTTCCCATTGAAATACATTACTTCACATTTTTGTGCTGCCACCACGTAAAAAATGACAAAAACGTCTCCGTGAACACGTATCAATAGATTAAAATAACGTCACATTTACATGAATTGCCATGAGACCGGGCTGAGTATGAACACACATTTTCGTTTCAATCATCCAGAGACTGGTTTGCAGATATGTAAAGATTTATTGTACACTACGAGCATGATAAAATGTACAGAGTCTTTGGCGATTAGACTCCATCGTTATAAAATAATTTGTAATGGGGTAGGGAAGCCAAGACAATCTCTGATGGAGTCTAGACACCAGTGGTGGCGGCGAAGGAGCCCGAAGACCAGACCGAAGGAGTCGACGGAGCAGGGAGAGAAACAGATTTAAAGCAGGGTTGTAGAGCTGTGATTGGCCCTTGACATTCATGGCCAATTCTGATGGGTTTGACTGAAAGGTGAACGCCCCTAAACAGCTGATTTGATTTAGGAAGAGAGCAGTGATTAAGTGTTAGGTCTTCCTGAAAGAATTTACGCTGAGCTACACTTGTGACCTTAGACCAATCCAGTTTAGCATTACGGGCCCCATTAACCTCCTGAGACATCTCAGGGAGAGTAGCACAGTCAAGCAACATAATAAAAGGAATGTGATCAGACATGGATGCCCCATACACAATCTCTATTGAGCTCAGGCTAGAATGCGCATCAGAGGTACTGATGCAGTGGTCTAGCCATGATGTGGTGTGCCAGGCCTCACTTATGTAAGAGTAGCTATCTGCAGGTAAGAGCCTTTGGCTGGATAGTATAAGATTATTATCATCATGGAACTGTAGCAAATGCCTAGCAAAGAGTGAACTCCTGTCTGAAAGATCAGCATTCATATCTCCCACCACATAAACACTTGTGGGATGGTTATCGGAAATAAAAGAGTTTATGAAAGCCAGTCTATTCAAATATTCATTTTGATGTGCCTCATATGGTGTATATACAGTAATTGTAAACTCCTTATTGTTAAAAGTTATCTGGACAGCAATACACCAGTCAACTTCCAACCTGATGACACTAATCACAGAGTCCAGGTTTTCGTGCTAAAGGATAGCCACGCCTCCTGCTATCCGTCCTCTTACTATTCCCATAGATAGGTCTGTAGTGGACTCACCAGCCCCATGGAAACCATCACAAAAGGAGTTCAGTTTCCCCAAATCCTGTTTTGATAAAAAAGTTTCTTGTAAACATAAAATGTTTCAGATGGAACCAGATAGAGTTATTTTTTTCATGAGAAACGTAGCAGCATTAAACTATTTTTTTTTAAATAGAACATTTTTACACTGCCAAGAGTACAACAGTTTAGGGCGCCCAGATAGCTCAGTTGGTAGAGTGGGCGCCCATATATAGAGGTTTACTCCTTGACACAGTGGGCCCGGGTTTGACTCTGACCTGCGGCCCTTTGCTGCATGTCATTCCCCCCCCTCCTCCTCTCTCTCCCCTCTCATGTCTTCAGCTGTCCTATCAAAAATAAAGGCCAAAAAAATCATCTTTAAAAAAAGTACAAACGTTTATTGTGAGTTCAAGCAGGTACTGTATGTGTATGGAGTTGTATTTCTATCTTTATTCAAGAGCGCATCCTTTCAAATTGAGAGCATTTCTCATTTGATTTTACTTTCAGATTTTGTAATAATTTCCCTGAAAACCTAAAATAGTCACTGCTCGTGCTTGGAGTTGCTTCTGCTAACGTCATGCTTGGACTCACATATGTTGCTGTTGGACAGGTTTCCTGCTCTCAGCTTCAGCCCTTCTCTTCCCACTTAGGATGCTTCTGTGCTTACACATCTTTTCCGTCCTGCCAAAACTCCCTAACCAACAGAATGCCAGAGTAGTGTGTGTTTCCCCCCCACAGTTGTGTGTCTGCTGCTAGAACAGAGGGAGTAGTGTTAATGGCCCATCAGCAAATGAATAGATACAGACACTCTTATTGAGTATAACAAGCAAGAAACATTTCACCCTAAATGTTGCATAGCTGACGTGGTAGCCCTTGAGCAGCACAGCGAATTCATCAATTCATTCATTGATAAATATAAAAAAATATTATTATCTAGTAAAGATGCCAAGGCAGCAAAACATCCTTTCACTTTATAATTTCAGATGGCTATAAAGTATTTCAAATTGCCACTGTAGGAACATGGTTATTTATGCAGTATTTTAGACTTCTGGGAAGAGTAACTGATTTAGCTCTGTTCTTAATTCAGAGAACATTTTGTTATGGTTTGTTTCTGTGTTACAGAGATTTTAGGAAAGTAACAAACGTGCCTTTAGTCGTATGTTATGTGACTATTTTTTTTATGTCTATAACCTGCTACGTCAGTATTAATTTAGGTTAAAATAGTTTAATCAAGAAAAAACAGCTGTATAATATGTTTAACTTTAGTTAAAAGTAGAATACTGTGAAAGTAATAAAAGAAAAATTAACAAAACAGTGCTTACTACAGAATACTAAACTTACTTTTTATTTTAAAATTCTTAACTTTCAACTTTTGTTTTCTACAGAAAGTAAGCAGAGAGTTCAGACCTGGAGAGAGGCTCGGAGATCTGGACCCTGACCCAGAAGGTTCTGCCTGCTGTGATTGGTCTGCTGACCCTGACCCAGTAGTGTCTGCCTGCTGTGATTGGTTGGTGTGATGCTGGCCCAGAAGGTTCTGCCTGCTGTGATTGGTTGGCTGACGCTGGCCCAGAAGGTTCTGCCTGCTGTGATTGGTCGGCTGACGCAAGCCCAGAAGGTTCTGCCTGCTGTGATTGGTTGGCTGAAGCTGACCCAGAAGGTTCTGCCTGCTGTGATTGGTTGGTGTGATGCTGGCCCAGAAGGTTCTGCCTGCTGTGATTGGTTGGCTGATGATGGCCCAGAAGGTTCTGCCTGCTGTGATTGATTGGCTGAAGCTGACCCAGAAGCGTCTGCCTGCTGTGATTGGTCGGCTGACACCAGTGTTCGAATTATACCGTGAGCTTCGGGGGGGTACAGCTATTTTGACTGGTGACTTCACTCTCCATTTTATATAGGCTTACACACATGAGAACCACTAATCTATACGTGAAATTCCCTGAATATTAGTGCTTGTTAAGACAAAAATGACAAAGACAAAATGATGAATTGCCTCATTAAACCTCTCCCCGTGTCAGTATATCTATGGAACTCCTGCTACGGCGTGTGATTGTAGGCCTAATGTTTTGAAGCTAAGCATCAGTGATGGTCGTGGCCGCTGAGTGGAAGGGAGACCTCCGGTTAAACCATAGTGATCAGTATGTTGTTCAGGACGGGAGTGAAGACCTATCTCGCGCCTAAATACAGATAGACTAGCTAGCCTAGATAGCTCAGCAGTTCAAACACACATTTGAGCATGTTTCCATCCGACAACCTTGTCCATGAGATAATAAACTGCTTGCATTAATGCAACCATTCTTGGCTTAGTTTCACCAAGATACGGACAATGTGCTTTACAGAGAGCTTCAGGAGTGGCGTGAACTTTTAGCTAGCTAGCTAGCTAGCTAGACTATGTCTTCATTATAGAGAAATACTATGAACAACCACATTAAGACAGTTCTGAAAACCTGTTTAGATGACGAGCTGCTCATAACACAACGCATGATAATATACATGGCAGTCAGAACCATAGGCAGGTGTGTTGTTGTTGCCAGAAGACACATTTATTTTCTAAAGAAGCTGGAGGCAGCAAAAAAACCCCACAGCTGGCTGAACTATTTAAAAATGGCGGGTTTGTTCAGGACACCCCCGTCTGTCGCTTTCATGTCACCTTTTGGTATCACCTCAGCTCACTTGGGACCTCGACGGAGGCGGTACTAAAAGAAAGTACCTGTTAGCAGGTACCAAGTACTTTTTTTTCGTAATGGAAAACCAGAAAAGGTGAGGCGAGTCGAGGCGAGTCGAGCAGGTACTGTGTAATGGAAAAGCACCATTACTCTTAATTTCACTGACACGTACCCGGTACGTACGTTTTGACAGCTAGTGAAGTGATAGCATAGAACACAGTCTGAATGTACCAGAGAAATGGTACAGCCCAACGGGGAGTAAGGGTTTGAAAATCATATTTCATTAGATCAGGGGTCTTCAATGTTTTTAAAGCCAAGGACCCCTTAACTGGAAGTGAGACGGAGCAGGGACCCCCTACTACATATATTGTATAAAATTAATCTAAACTGGTCCTACAATAACGTGGATGGCCTAAAGCCTTTAGACATACCTTTTTAGTGCATAATACTAAGCTATTAAAAAGTGATTGTTGCCATGATTTTATGAATCATGTTTTAATATTAAACATGTGGCAGAGTGAATCCTTAAGATGAACTGGATTTGGCCATTAGTCATTAATTTTTTTTTCACAAATAGGTTGATTTGTATTTGCTAATAATATGTTGGACTCATGTTAAGCCATTTTAATTTTTCAAAAAACTTTTTAAAAAATACAATAATTTAACAATAATTTGGTGGCCCCCCTCCAGTAACTCTGAGGACCCCCTTTTTCAGTACCCCCCAAACTGTTATTTTCATCCCTTTTGGGAGGGTCCGAGTCTCATCACCCCAATACCCCTCCGTAATTCGAACAGTGGCTGACGCTGGCCCAGAAGTGTCTGCCTGCTGTGATTGGTCGGCTGGCTGGAAGGCCCAGAAGCGTCTGCCTGCTGTGATTGGTCGACTGGACGCTGGCCCAGAAGTGTCTGCCTGCTGTGATTGGTCGGCTGGCTGGATGGCCCAGAAACGTCTGCCTGCTGTGATTGGTCGGCTGGCTGGATGGTTGCTGGATGTGATGGCGGTCTCTGACGACAGTCTGCATCTATCTATCTATCTATCTATCTATCTATCTATCTATCTATCTATCTATCTATCTATCTATCTGTCTATCTATCTATCTATCTATCTATCTGTCTATCTATCTGTCTGTCTGTCTGTCTGTCCAACACGGTCTCACAGCAGTTCGTGGTCACGTTATTTTTAATCTATTGATTTGTGCTGAGAATGTAATGTATTCGTGCTGGTCAGCACATAACGGGAAACATCAATTTCGAAAAAAAAGAACAACGGGGAAACCACACGCCACACGCCGGGACACGAGCCGTGGTCTCTGGAGGACACACCGGTTGGGTTTAGGAAAAGAAGAAGGGGAAACCACATGCCACACGCTGGGAAACTACTTAATACTATTCGCTGCCGTAGTCATGCTGTGACCATGAAACATGTTACCCATTTAAATACATTACTTTAAAAATCATCCTCACCAACACGAAAAAACAACAAATTGTACACGATTTCATAGATTAAATAACGTGACCATTTCACGAGCTGCCGAGACTGGGTTGGTCTGTCTGTCTGTCTGTCTGTCTGTCTGTCTGTCTGTCTGTCTGTTTCACAGCCTGAATATGCAAACTTTCTGCTTCTGGGGGGTTTCTGAGTCTCAAAGTCGGCAAATCTGCCAAATTCTGCTTTGAGTGTCGCATAATTACAGTAAAAACAAGAAAAGAAAGGTTCCCTTCTTTTTAGTTTGGCTCACAACTAGGCGGGCCAAAATGTATTCATTTTTGTTGGAAAAGCCAAGGTCCTCTCAGTGGTTCCACCTTTACCAGCATCTCTTTCACAGCCTTCACTTACAGGAACCCTCTGTTATGTGATGTTAATATTGATATTAGGGTCATATCCAGTCTCATTGGGTGTGCTATTATCCTTTTTCATTACATTACATTTTTTACATTACATGTCATTTAGCTGATGCTTTTATCCAAAGTGACTTGCAATTGCTATATATGTCAGAGGTCGCACACCCTGACAGCCTCTGGAGCAACTAGGGGTTAAGTGCCTTGCTCAGGGACACATTGGTTGATGTATCTCAGTGGGAATCAAACCCGGGTCTCCCACACCAAAGGAAGGCGTCATATCCACCTACGCACACTCTTCCACACAGTACTGTTTCATATTTTATATTTAGGTGGTCAAATAAAATCAATCAGTCAATTCCTCATTTAAATCTCCCTAAAACTCATTTTGAATTTTCTTAAATAGTTTTGTACTAATTCTATTACACAGCTACAATACTTTTGACCCATTTTGTTTCCATATGGATGAAGCCATCTAAAATATTTGCTCCCTCTGTGCTGGGGCCCCGGCCGGCCCGTGATGGTCCCTGGCTGGAAAAAATCCTCTCCTTCCGCATTTTTCTTTTGTCACTTTTTGGGTGCCTTGTTGTCACTTTCTTTGCCTTTATTCCGATGCCTTTGTGTAGTTTTTTCCACTTTTTTGTTGTTGCTTTTTTCCGCTTTTTCTCTCCACCTATTGTTTTTTTTTGTTTTTGTTGTTGCTTTTTTTGAAAATCTGCAGAATGTATCGTTGGACTGTTGCTCTGCTCAGGGTGGAGATGTTTTAACATCCTGAGTTTTATTGAAATGTTTTTCATATGTTTCAAATTTGCAGAAAATTCTGTAGAACTCTCATCATTTCATTCACAATCTTTTAACTTTTTAACTTTCCTTCTTTCTTACGTCCTTTGGCGACAAAGAGCACGAATTCTGCGTCCGCAGATCTGGGCCTTCCACCTGTTAGCGTGGGCGCTGCCTGAGGTCCAAACCCTCGCCGTCCTGGCTGCGGGGGAGTTGGACGGTGATGATGATTTACTACTTTCATTGAATTTGGGTGATTTAGTCAATTTTATAGCATGTAAGAAAAGTTGATAAAAGAATGTTAGAAAATGTAGGAAAAAAAAAAATTCCAAAAAGCACAGAAAAAAAAAATGACAAAAACGTCGGGGTAAAACGACAAAAATGTCCAGAAAAGTGAAAAACCATGGGAAAAAAAAACATCAAGAAAGCACAGAAACATATTGACAGAAACTTGAAAAAAATAAAAAGTTGCTGATGGAAAAAACAACACAAGGGCTAATTGCTGTCTGGTATTTTCTAAAAATCATTATGAATTAAAGTCTAGTAGAGCAAACCTAAGTACTTCTAATTTGCAGTCTATTGATCCAATGTGTTACCTGATATGGGAACATATCACATTCTATAATTTATGACAAAAATGTACCTTAAGTGTATAAAAAACATTGCTGAGTTCTAACCCCACATGTACACTCCTGTCTGTTCTCTTATCTGTGTGTGTGTTTGTGTGTGTGTGTGTGTGTGTGTGTGTGTGTGTGTATCTCTGGGAAGCCCCAACCTTGGCTGATCTCAGCCTCTGAAAGAAAGGAGGAGTTCTCCTTTTCATGAAACACACTGCTTTTCTAAGTCTGATCTATGTCATCATTGATTCAAAAATGTTGTTACAATAGGGTTAGTCAATTCAATAAAGTTTATCAGATAGTTATAGTGGACATAGTAAGTACAATTACTGATTCCAAACTTTAAACATATTCTGTTATCAGCAATATTATATTAAAACTATTACCTAAATAAGAAAAGTATCATAAAAATATGTACTTAAGGTATTAAAAAAGCAACAATATAGAAAAGTCCTCACATTTCTGAAACCTGGAAATGATCAAATCAGTTCTGTCAATCAATTAAGTGATTTAGCAATTAATCCTTTCAGCTGGATTTCTAGGTCTCTTTGTGGGGCAGTTCAATAATTATAAAACACCATATTTCATAAACATATGTTTTGTTTACACAAGAATCCCAATTTGTCTTACCCAGAATATTATAATCCTTAAAATAACATAATTTGTCTTTTTGTTCTGGGTTTTGGTGCTTGCAATATAGCCACAGTTGTAATTTATCTTGACTGACCTTATGTCTTTGCTCAGACAAGAATGTTAGGTGCCAGGGTGTCTTTCTCTATTGGTGGGTGGGGCCATTGTGGAGCCTGATGGGATGGTGGCAGAGCCTGCTGGTTAGGCACTGGGGGTCCTGCTGGCTGGGGAGGGTAATACACACCTTGCTGCCCGTTGTTTCTACAGTTTCTGTGGAAATGTCCTGGTTTACCACAACATAACACAAAGCTTGTGATTGATTCCGTGGCTGCCCCTGGTTTTGTGGCTGCCTCTGATATCCACCACGTGATAAACCTCTTCCTACACCACGCCCACTGAACTGACCCCGAGGAGGCTGATAAGTAGATTGAGCTAGAGGCCCGTAAGGTGGGGGCTGGTACATTTGGGGTGCCTGCTGCTGAGAGGGAGGTAGCACCCGAGGCTCCAGTAGTGGGGCCTCAATATCTATTTTTAACGCTTTAAGTTTTTGCTTTAACTCATCCTGTAGTTCCGGAGCGTCAGCATTTAAAATTAATGCGATCAACATGTCACAATCTTTTCAAAAGTCTTTTTTTCCAATTCAAGTTATTTGTTTTAAGAAAAGTGTTATGTCCGTGTGTTACCGTTGAAGCCGTTATGTTCGTGTGCTGAACAGCTCAGAGACAGGTCTGTGGCAGGCTCCTCCTCACTGTAACCCCATCCAGTCACACTCTCTGTCGTTGGACACATTCCTCTCTAATCTGTCTGCTCTGTGTCTTTACCTTTTACAACAATCTTTTACCCCCTTAAATATACCAAGTACATTGTATTATTATCTTTTATAGATCTACAACATTGCGTTTTTGCCCCACCAAGTATGTAGATTATTATATTAGATTATCTTTGTATCACTTATAAGCTTTATGTTAAGTTATATTATATCTGATTCTTCATATAGGTCAGCCAACACCACATCCGGCCCGCCAAAGCGTTTAGTCTGGCCCGCAGAATAATCATGAGTTCAGAAAATGTGAAGAGGAAAAAATTTGCATTTCAAGCATTTACAGCAGGTAACATCACACAGGTAGAGCACAAACCCAGCCCCTGTATTTGCATCTCTATTCACATGCCGGGCACCCGATTCGAATGTTATCATTGGATTGAATGGGCGTTATCAGTGGTTATCAGCCTCATAGATATGGGTCAGAAGGGGCCTGCTACGCCTACTGGTAGGCTCAGAAGGCTGTTATCATCCATTCGCATGGTTAATCACGGATAAATACACGAGAAGACTCCAGATCCAATCCCAGGAGGAATCCAGGATGCCGCTAACCGGAAGTCTGCTGGATAACGGGGATATGTACAGGTAAGACCATAAAATGAGAGCCTTTAAACTGTGATTATTTAGTCAAAAGGCGTCAATAAGCGAAAACAATACAGAAAAAAATGTTTTAAATGTTTTATGGTGGTGTGACATTAGTGTTGACATGAGATAACCGTGTTGCAATTGCGTTAGCTAACGTTATTAACTATATCAAAGCCCGTCTATGGAAAGCCGTTCCACTCCCTATTCAGCCCCATTGTACCTACTTTGGTTGCAGTTCCACCAGAGTTCCACTGGGGGTGATCACGGTCCAGTGCAAAATGAATGGGACCCTATGGAGCTAGACGGCTAAATTTGTCTCTTTTGCCTGATTGTCGATGAGAAATCTCAGATTTGATTGTAGTTTTTGCAAGTTCAACATGGATTATAGGTCGAAAGTTGAATGAACGAGTACTTATGCCCTTTCAATTTGTTACAGGTTGAGTCGTTGTTGCCCATAACACGCTAGCATTCTGCTAATGAATGCTGATTGGTCAGTGAAGGACTGATTACGATCGGAGATCCCGCTTGACGGCATCCGAAGCAGAATCAGAATGTCAGAGTGAATATTTCGGCGTGGTCTTTAAAACATTAGCAAACCTCTTTCTAGCACGTGTATTAACAGGGAGAGTCTAACCTGTCAGCTGTGTAGTATTAACAGGGAGAGTCTAACCTGTCAGCTGTGTAGTATTAACAGGGAGAGTCTAACCTGTCAGCTGTGTAGTATTAACAGGGAGAGTCTAACCTGTCAGCTGTGTAGTATTAACAGGGAGAGTCTAACCTGTCAGCTGTGTAGTATTAACAGGGAGAGTCTAACCTGTCAGCTGTGTAGTATTAACAGGGAGAGTCTAACCTGTCAGCTGTGTTGTATTAACAGGGAGAGTCTAACCTGTCAGCTGTGTTGTATTAACAGGGAGAGTCTAACCTGTCAGCTGTGTTGTATTAACAGGGAGAGTCTAACCTGTCAGCTGTGTAGTATTAACAGGGAGAGTCTAACCTGTTAGCTGTGTAGTATTAACAGGGAGAGTCTAACCTGTCAGCTGTGTAGTATTAACAGGGAGAGTCTAACCTGTCAGCTGTGTAGTATTAACAGGGAGAGTCTAACCTGTCAGCTGTGTAGTATTAACAGGGAGAGTCTAACCTGTCAGCTGTGTAGTATTAACAGGGAGAGTCTAACCTGTCAGCTGTGTTGTATTAACAGGGAGAGTCTAACCTGTCAGCTGTGTTGTATTAACAGGGAGAGTCTAACCTGTCAGCTGTGTTGTATTAACAGGGAGAGTCTAACCTGTCAGCTGTGTTGTATTAACAGGGAGAGTCTAACCTGTCAGCTGTGTAGTATTAACAGGGAGAGTCTAACCTGTTAGCTGTGTAGTATTAACAGGGAGAGTCTAACCTGTCAGCTGTGTAGTATTAACAGGGAGAGTCTAACCTGTCAGCTGTGTTGTATTAACAGGGAGAGTCTAACCTGTCAGCTGTGTAGTATTAACAGGGAGAGTCTAACCTGTCAGCTGTGTTGTATTAACAGGGAGAGTCTAACCTGTCAGCTGTGTTGTATTAACAGGGAGAGTCTAACCTGTCAGCTGTGTAGTATTAACAGGGAGAGTCTAACCTGTTAGCTGTGTTGTCGATGCCTCGAGAGAAAAAAGGAAGCGACTCAGAGCTTGCCGTAAAGCAGTATCTCTGGCCGTATATGTGTATGACGTCATTGACATTTTAAAAGACTTTTTAGAACAAAAAAGCCACTTTAAAAAATCTAACACCCAGCAGTGTGTATTTTCTTAGCCTCCCCTTTCAAATGCAACATTCAAATTACTAGACAAAAAATTATATCCTGAGAAAAGTGGATTTTGAGGGGTATAGCTCCATAGAGTCTCATTCATTCTGCACTGGCCTGTGAGCGCCCCCTATATGGAACTCTGGTGGAACTGCAACCAGTTCAGAAGCCGGAAGTAACGAGAGAGTGGAACTTCTTCCCTTATTAGAAATTCTTTGACTATATTATTAGCCTACATGCTTTACGTTAGCATAAAAGGTTACTAATTCGCATGTTTAAAAACAAATGTCCCCATTAGCTTGAAGTAAGTAGTTTTCCACACTGTACACAGTGTAGACAGTAAGGCCTATTGCATAGCTATATTGTGTAGCGTGACATTAGTGTTGACATGAGATAACCGTGTTGCAATTGCGTTAGCTAACGTTATTAGCTATATGATTAGCCTACATGCGTTACGTTAGCATAAACGTTACTAATTAGCATGTTTTTTTTAGTATATGTCCCCATTAGCTTGAAAGTAAGTAGTTTTCCACACTGCACACAGTGTAGACAGTAATGCCTATTGCATATATTGTGTAGCTGCTCATTAACGCTTCACTGAAGCTATATCATACTAATTGAGTGAAATAAGAAAATAAATAATAATAATAATACCCAAAAGCACAGGTCTGCGTGCTTATCTATCTATCTATGTATCTATGTATCTATCTATCTATCTATCTGTCACATATTCCTCATCTGCATCCCATGTTCACTGATGTGTTTCTGCATTTTAGGCTGTGATAAGAAGCAAGGAGTGCACTTTGCATTATTAAATAATAAATAATTGCCAAATATTTAGATTTCAGATATGGGGAAAGCTATTAAGAGTGCACGCTTCAGGAGTGTTAAGATTAAGGTGGCGAGGAGGTGTATCGCTGGCCGTGCAAAGGTTTCTTACCTTAGTCAAGGTCTTCTCCCCAACCCAGCACCAAACAGACCCACCCTTCAGACCCTTCCACATCTGTTACACCTCAACAGGTTGAATCTGATGATGTGGCACCTAGCTGTAGTTCATGTTCTGAGACTGCATACAGTAAGGCAAAGAAGAGAGAGATTCATGCCTGGGTTGCAGTCAAGGATGCCATGCTTAAGGTGTCGTTAGAATGTTCAGCACCAATCACTACGCAGTGTGTTGTCTGCCTAGAAGATGCTGATTATAGGTGCATTGACTGCAGCACAACTGCAGTCTTTTGTGAGGCTTGTTTGAAGAGGACTCACAGAAATCCACTGCACCTACCTGATAAGTGGAATGTAAGAATAATAGCATGCAGTCATACATACAGACATAGCTAACTCAAAGTCATTTTAAATAGATTCATTACAATCTTGTTACGGTAATATTTTAGCACTATGTTGTATCAATTATTTGTGTCTTCAGTCTGTTGTTTTAAAAACTTTGTTAGAGCTATCAATCTTTCTTACAGAAGGCCTACTATGAGCCATCTTCCCTGGGGTTATTCCTATACTTACCTGAAGGCCATAGCACCCATGCTGTGTACATGAAGGACATGAAGCTCATTGTCAGCACAGGTTTGTCATTTTATATTGAAAAAATGTAATGTATTTAATTTTAAGGTTGAGGAATCCAATCCTATTAAATGTGGAGTAATGATTTCCCGTAAGAAATTAGTCAAATTTGTGATGCATTTTTGAAAATTATTTTCTGTGCCTGTTTGCTTATTACAATAATAACAAACATTAAGGTATAGGTGACACACTCAAGTGATTTTGTCTATGCTGATATGGTAGTCTCTATAGTAATACTTTGTTATGTTTTTATTTAATTTCCCTCTTTTTATTTGGCAGGACGGCTCTGCACCGTCACTGTCAATATGTGTGCGTGTGAACCAGAAGCCTGCACTCTGCTAAGGTACGGGCTCTGGCCAGCAACAACCGACAAGCCCCAGACAGCCTTTTCCATCCCTCTGCTAGAGCTTTTTGTTTGTCTGTCACTGGAGCGTCAGGTTTCTGTTGAGGGATTTTGCAACACCCTACGCTGGAAAAACAACCTTACACTTGCAGAGGTAAGTCAGTTTGCAGAAGTCATGTCTGTGAAGTGAATATTTTAGTTACTTTCATGGAAGACTGACCAGTCCACATAGATGTGACAATTGGACCTTCTACTTTGATTGTACTACATCATTATTATTTATGGAACCGTCTAGGATTATATAGTTGCATGCAAAATTATTATTGATATTTTTCTATAAAAAAAAACGTCTGAGTAAACCACCATCACCTTGGCCTTTTATTTAGGAGATGTAATTTTATGAAAAGGTTTCTATGAAAAGTAAAGGTTTTCACTGACTGCTGCTTATGCTGTAGGTTAACACACTCTACAGAGCCCTGGTGGGAGAATCCATATCCCAGTTTAGGCATTACCACTTTCAACAACGAAGTTTGGTAGATGTTTGCCCACAGTTAGATGATGGGACCACATGCCCAGCATGTCCAAAGGTTGGTTGTAGTTCCAGCATGGTTCTTGTTTATCGCAAAATCAGTTAATTGTTGTATAAGTATTATAATAAAATAGTGATAATATTAGTGAGTGTATCAACCAGGTGTTCTCTGGTGCAACCTGCATTTATGAAGGCTGTATGAGATTAACCAGGATTACTGTAAATGTTTGTTTCCCAGGCGGATGGAGATATGATAGTGACATTGGATGCCAACTTTGGCCTTGTGAGGAAGCAAAGCTCAGGGACAAGTGTGGTTGAGCCATTTCATGGAACCCGCATGTTTGTTGATGAAAAGGATGTAGAGGAATACCTTCTTTCACATCTTGACAGCTCAAAGCCTAACGAGGTTAGTCACAGTTGCAGAATACTGTATTAGGACTGAAAAATCTGAGTCCATGACATGTTAGATGTAACTCCTGGAAGAATACCATTATTCTGGTCATAAATCTAATAGTTCCTTAAATATTTAGGACTGCAGTAACTTCAAGGCTGGCAACGTTCTGAGGTCCCAGCAACAAGCAAAGAAACTTGTTGTTACAGGAGTGTTTGGAGCTTCCTGTCGTCATGAAATGCCGCTAATGTTTGTCAACATGAGCCAACGAGAAAGGCAAGTAGTGACATTTATGACTGTTGACTCAATATTCAATGCTTAGGATAACATGAACCTAACATAAGCTATTCGGTCTACAGTTGCAGCCTTCAAAGGCTGCAGACCCTGAATTGGGAAACAGCTTATACATTTTTTTTTTTTTTTTCAATCACCAAATATGAACCTCATGGAATGTATATGGGAGATTTCAAAATATTACAAAAATGAAACCTTGCCACCATTCTAATTTTCACTTTTATTTATATGTTTGGATCATTTTGAGTGTCCTTATTAAGTCTTCACTTTTCCTCAGTATGAAGTGTTTAATTATTCACATTTTTGTGTTGAAATAGATTAGCCTATCCTCTGTACGTCATTGATGAGCTTCTTCGAAGATGTGAGAACAAGAACATACACCTCAGAGTAGTCTATGACATTGCCTGTGTTGTTGCCTCACATTTGCGTGTAAGTACTTTTTTGTGTAAAACTAAATTATTGTTTTGATAAAAGACCTTAACAGATTAACTCCAAATGATGCCATACTGTGTTCAGTTAGAAATCAGGGGAGGGCATACCACACAACATCTCCTTGGCTGTACCAGCGTTTCACATTTATGGACACAAATTGCCCTGCCAGGTAAATTCATCATTCACTCTCTTTTTGGCCTCCATTTTTAATGTGTAGTACAAATGCCTTAAAGCAATCTTTATTCTAACATTTCCCCACCTGGTGTTTGACTTGTTTCAGAGATGCACTGTTTAGTGATATGAAGTGGAAACCGCTTACAGTGTTCATATCTCTCCGGGTCAAGTTAATAACTATAAGTGGATGATTGTTATAAGCAAATTTGTTTTATTTTTGTTTATTTTTTTATGCAGATTAACATCTAATTTCTATAATTATTACATGAATATAAAGTAATGAAATGGACAGCTTCGCTACTGATTTAAAGATAAAATAACAAACCAGGGCCCTCTCCTGCTCCAAGCCCTTCAAGTCTGAAAGGTCAGGTTGAAAGCATTACACTCCACCCAGTAAACATACAGTAGGTCTAGCTGTTCCTATGAGGGAACAGGGACAGTAATTATTCCCCATAAAAGTCTGAAACCGCAAGCAGAGCAGGAAATGAGGGCAAAATAACTCACTGAGCCACAGTGGTGTAAAATAAAATATAATATAGGAAAATATCACATGACGCGCGACTCTGACACACAGCAAGCTTATGCGCGTACACACACACACACACACACACACACACACACACACACACACACACACACACACACATACACACACATACACACAAATGAACACTGTAAGCAGACTACCTGATTACTATAAACAAATTATTTAAACAGCATTTGTATAGGAATTATTCTGTCCCAAGCTGATCCATATAGGCAGTTGGTCGCTGTAACAGGCGGCTTGAAGGGTTTGGGCTCACAGATGGGGAAGGAATGGAAAGGCTGTGGTCTTTCCTCCGAAGATTTGCCAGAGTCACAAAGGAGATGACTCCATCTCACCGCCTTGACCTGCTGACTGATGCCCTTTTACATTATGGACGGAGGAAATCAACTGACCTGGGTTTGTCCACTGCTGTATAACCTGTCTAAATGTGTTGTTTAATGTCTAAACATTTGATATATTTTTGAGTTAAGCTGATTATACACAAATTGGTAAACATAAGTACATTAAACTTTCTTTACAGAGGTGCAGCTCCTGCAAAGATTAGACAGAGCAGAGAAAATATCAATTCTCGCTCAAGAAGACCTCTCATCTGTCATCAGAGAGGCACCAGGTAAACCCTGCACATAAGAAGCAGTCAACAATAGTTGTGAATGGAAGAATTTTAGATTCCATTTACAAGTGCATTTTGTGAGAATGTAGCAATGATGGTTGTCTTGTTTCCTGTTATTTTGTTGTTGCCTAGTGTTGGTTTCTGAGCGAGACGTGGAGAGGTGGAAGAAAAGGGAGATGGAACTAGCCCAACAGAAACAGAAACCGATAAGTATGCAACTGAAGTGAATGCGTGAATGTCTTGAATTGTATGAATATTCATGAATATTATTGACAAAGACTATTGCAAATATGTTATACTTACCTTTCCATGTACAGTAATGCAATACAATCCTGTAAACTGTGTGGGTAAAGAAGTAACATGAAATGAAGCACTTTATTATAGCAATAGTAATGTCTTTATCTGTTCTCCAGACACTGTCTGTAGATGGAAAAGAGACTACATCATCAAGCTGATGAAGTTCTACAAGTTCAAGTAAGAGTTCAATGTGTTGATGTAAGACTATATAGTAATTACACCCATCTTTAAGTAATCTACTGATGTGCTTCAACATGGAAGCCTAGGTGTGATTACATAGCTATGAGTGAGACAATAACAGCATATGTTTTTAGGAAACTCACAATGGTAATAAATCAGGGGTCTTCAGCGTTTTTATTAATTACCTATAGGCCCACCTATAAGCAGCTCACCTCATAATATGTTGGATTCATCTTAAGACCCAACAATTTTTGAAATTTCTTTTTAAAAATTAATAATTTGGAGGCCATCTCCCCTGTTGAAGATTCCTGTTATAAATGAAGAGTTGCTATAATGCTGCAATACCACCAAGGCCTTCCTTATAACTTCTACAGTGTTTGGTCAGGTGTACCACAGTAATGATTTCTGGTAGGTAACCACTGAATTCTTGTACTGTACTTCTTGTAATGTATAGATCTGGGACTTGTGAGTTGTACATGGAGGATGAAACAGAGTAAGTAGGCTGTATCTGTCTGTTGCTGTTCTCTGATTAAATGTCTAAATGACATTTAATAATATTTACTTGCTGACCATTGTAGAATTGAGAACTCTCTGCTGAACATTGAAACAAAACACCGCATTTGGATAAGATGGAAAGAATCTGATCTAGACTTCCAGTCTACCCTTAAAGATGTTGACAGTGACCTCAGAGGCCAACTTATATGCAAGGCCAGGTAAAGTGCTGTGGATAACTAGATAAAATAAGTAGATAAAATTTAAGATCCAACTCTTCAAAGGACCATAATACAAACTAATGAATTCATTTCTTTGCATGTGTGTTTTCTAACTTTGTTTCAGATGGGCAGGGCATTGCCATTAGACTGTCCAAGCAGGTAGCCAACTCCAACAAGAGACTGAGACAAGCAATCAAGGAATACAACACTATTCAGTGGCCACCGCAGATGAGCATCTTCCCTGCAACAATTGATTTTCAGGAAGCATGCGATCCCTCTTGGCCTGTCTACTTCTGCTCTGATGACACTGTAAGTATAGTTACCTAAACCTAGTAACCACACTGCAATCACTCTAGTAACCGTCTGACAACTGCTTAGTAACCACAACTACCTGCCAATCATTTTCATCAACCACCTGCTAACATGAGATAGCACTTTGTTTCCTTATGTTTTCTACTAGATTGTTTATTTTTTTTTAATTACTATTTTTTTTCTGTTTTATTTTATTTACATGTTCAAAATAAAAGATATCAATCAATCAATCAACCTGTCACTGTGAGCAACTAAATGCTTCAGCTATGATTGGCAAATCTAGCATAGCATATTTACTGTAAAATCCAACCAGATGGTACTTAATGTAGAAATTAGTTTATGTTTCAAGAACGCAGATTTAATATTAGGTAGCCTATCCCCAGCCACATATTCTTTGAAGTATACAATTAAATGACATAAATAACATTTTACAATCACAGGCTATTAAACGTGTTTTCTTAATAGAGATAATAGTGGCATTTGGACGTGGGCAGCAGAGCCATAGAGATATAATCTTTCTCTATAACTCTGGATGTGGGTTGTGGCCGACCGGCGGCAATTTGAAATGGAATGGAGCACATCCACGGCAGACAACTCTAACCATGATTCGAACGCACCCCTAGCCTTCCGCTATCAAAACTGACGTAATAGAATGTACTTCTCAGAATCGAAGGATAATAATTAAAACGGATATCCTTAACATAAACCCGTCATAGTGTTGAGTTATCACGGACACTTTCGTATTTTCTCTAAAACGTTAGAAAGAAAAGACGTGACAGTAAATAATACTTGTGGGTGGAAGTACGTCATGCAAGCTAGATGGTTTCAGCCAGAGCCATAGAGATAGTAATAGTGTCTTTCTCTATCACTCTGGTTTCAGCTAAAGCAGCATCCATAGCAACCAATGAAAACAATGGTTGTCTTCAATACATTTTTTCAAGTGTGCTAGCTGTTATGTACTCGCGTTTCTGTATTTCTTTTTTATCTTATGTTTTTTTTTTCTTTGCTTGTAGTTTTTCTTCTTTCTATCTTGTTGATGTATTAATTGTTGTACTTTTGATATTTTTTGATACTGAATGTCATGCTGCAAATTTGAAAAAGCAACCATTATTTTTAAATTAGAAATAAATAAAGTGTAGTCTTCCAACTGTATGCCCATGTTTTCACAAGTTTACTACTCCTCTGACATAAACCCTCTTTTCAATATCAATTTTGCAAAATACATACTAGTGACAATACAACAAGGAAATTCTAACAGTCTGAGTAGTAGGACTGTGGAAAATAAGTTATGTAAAACATCAAATCATACTGTGACCCTGGGTATTGAAGAGGTGAGCCAATAATGAAACTGAGAAATAGGCTACTTTTTATTTACAACATGTGTACTCAATTCAGTACAATAGAATTTTAATGTTCCCCGCATTGTACTGTTTGAAAGGAACCACATTGATGGTGCCAATAAACAACAATAAAGTACAAAGCACCTGCTGCACCTAAATGAAATGCATTTTAAGTTCAATCACATTCAACCAGTTTTCACCTGTAATAACATAATTGTGATTAAATATTGCAGTATTGTAATCTGTTGAAATTACTTGTTTTTATCTTTGCTGCTTGAAAAAGGCGTTATTAGTATCAATGGGACTTCCTGGTTAAATATAAATAATAGTTTGGACAGATACCTTCATCTGTAGTCATCACCATGGCTACATTAGTGTTACGGGGAGGCGGAGGAATAGTGGACCCAAACGCAGAGAGAGAGAGGCAGGCAGGAGCAGCGTTGAAGCACAAGATTTATTTTCTCAAAAAAAAACACAAACCAATCAAAGAGTCCTGTGAGCTGTGGCAAAAACTAACACCGGGAAAAAGGAGAGATTGACGAAGACGCACACACACTGACACGGGGATACAAAACGATCTGACACGAGACAAAGGGAACACAGGGGTTAAATACAAGAGGTAATGAACAAATGAGGGACAGGTGACACGACAGGTGAAACACATCAGGGCGGGGCAGGACAATCAAAGGCAAAAGTAAAACTAGACATGACAGGACAGAAAACAGACTATCAAAATAAAACAGGAAACAGAACAACAGACAGGAAACAAGAAACAACCTAAACACAGAGACTTGACACACAGAACACAGAATACAGGGATTAACCAAAACATATACAAAAAACCAGGAGATAACTAGAACAGAAAATACAACCACAGGGAACAAATAAACAATAAAGACAACAGAAATGAACAAACAGGTAACAGAAATAACCTAAAACCATAACAGAGCCCCCCCCTCAAGGGCGGATACCAGACGGCCAAAACAAAAAACAACCCAAAAGGGGCGACTAGAGTCCGGGGGAAGCAGAGTGTCACTGGGGTACAGGGAGCAGAGTGTCACTATGGCACAGGGAACAGAGAGTCACTGGGACAAAGGAAACAGAGGGCCGGTGAGGCCTGGGGGAAACAGAGGGCCGGTGAGGCCTGGGGGAAACAGAGGGCCGGTGAGGCCTGGGGGAAACAGAGGGGCCACTCGGGACAGGGAACAGAGAGTCTTGGGGGAAACACAGAGCGGGGCCACTCGGGGGAAACACAGAGCGGGGCCACTCGGGGGAAACACAGAGCGGGGCCACTCGGGGAAAACACAGAGCGGGGCCACTCGGGGGAAACACAGAGCGGGGCCACTCGGGGGAAAACAGAGAGTCCCTGGGGCACAGGGAACAGAGTCACTGGGAGACCTCGGCAACCGGGGACTGAGAGGCCTCGGCAACAGGGAACTGAGAGGCCTCGGCAACAGGGGACTGAGAGGCCTCGGCAACAGGGGACTGAGAGGCCTCGGCAACAGGGGACTGAGAGCCGCAACGAAGGAAGAAACCTTCAGGCGGCCTGCGACGAAGGCAGAATCCCTCTGGCTACCGGCGACGAAGGCAGAATCCCACTGGCGGCCTGCGAGGAAGGCAGAAACCTTCTGGCCACCGGCGACGAAGGCAGAATCCCTCTGGCGGCCTGCGGCGGAGGCAGAAACCTTCTGGCCACCGGCGACGAAGGCGGAATCCCTCTGGCCACCGGCGACGAAGGCAGAAACCGTCTGGCCACCGGCGACGAAGGCAGAAACTTTCAGGTGGCCGTACTGGACGTCGAGGGCACTCAGGCGGCTAGGCAGGTCGGCCGAGACGGAGCCCCTTGGGAGGCTGCGCAGGTGAAGGGGCAGCTGGGCCGGAGTCAGGCGGCGGGTCATCTGGACTGGAATCAGGCGACGGGTCAGCTGGGCCGGGGTCAGACGACGGGTCAGCTGGGCCGGAGTCAGGCGACGGGCCAGCTAGGCCGGAGTCAGGCGGCCAGGCAACCGGGGCAGAGGTTGACTGGGGTGCCAACAGGGCACGAGGGGCAGGAGTGGGCCTGACCGCCGACAAGGCACGAGGGGCAGGAGTGGGCCTGACTGCCGACAGGGCACGAGGGGCAGGAGTCGGCCTGACCACCATGGGCAAGGTCTCAGGGGGGCAGAACAAAGGCAAAGTCCTAGGGGTGGTCTCAAGGGCGGTCTCAGGGGCGGTCACAGGGGTGGCTATAGCCAGTTCAGAGGGGCTGGACACCAGCCAGGATTCAGGAGGGTGGCTAGCCAGCCGGGGACTAGGGAGACTGCTAGCTAACCTGGATTCAGGGAGGCTGCTAGCCAGCCGGGGATCAGGAAAGCTGCTAGTCAGCCGGGGATCAGGAAAGCTGCTAGTCAGCCAGGGATCAAGGATAAAGGACCGCCTAGGGACACTAGGAAACTCGGGAACTCTAGGAAACTCGGGGACACTAGGAAACTCGGGGACACTAGGAAACTCGGGGACACTAGGAAACTCTAGGGAACTCTCGGGAACGCTAGGAAGCTCGGGGACACTAGGAGGCTCGGGGAAGCTGGGCAGAGCTGGGACACTGGGCAGCTTGGGAACACTAGGAAGGCTGCTAGCAAGCCTGGAGTCAGGGGGGTTACTAGGCGGCCAGGATTCCGGGAGGTTACTAGCTAGCTGGGGCTCTGAGAGGCTGCTAGCCAGCCTAAATTCCGGGGGGCGGCTAGCTAACCTGGGATCTGGGAGAGTGCTAGCTAGGCTGGACTCAGGGGGGTTGCAAACTAGCCTGGTCTCAGAGGGGCTGCTAACTAGCCGGGGCTCAGGAAGGCTACTAGCTAGCCGGGACTCAGAGAGGCTGCTAGCCAGCCGGGGATCAAGAAGGCTGCTAGCTAGCCTAGATTCAGGGGAGCTGCCAGCTAGCTGGGGCTCAGGGGAGCTGCCAGCTAGCTGGGGCTCAGGGAAGTGGCTAGCTAGCCGGGGCTCAGGAAGGCTGCTACCTAGCCAGGATTCAGGGGAGATGCTAGCTAGCAGGGAACCAGGGGGGTTGCTAGCTAGCTGGGGCTCAGGGAGGTTGCTAACTAGCCGGGGCTCGGGAAGGCTGTTAGCTAGCCTGGATTCAGGGGGTTTGCTAGCTAGCCTGGATTTAGGGAGGTTGCTAGCTAACCGAGGCTCGGGGAGGTTGCTAGCTAGCCCGGATTCAAGGAGGTTGCTAGCTAGCGGGGAAGTTGAGAGGCTGCTAGCTAGCCGGGAATCAGGAAGACTGCTAGCTAGCCTGGATTCTGGGGAAATGCTAGCTAGCATGGGCTCAAGGGGATCGCTAGCTAGCAGGGGCTCAGGGGGATCGCTAGCTAGCAGGGGCTCAGGGGGATCGCTAGCTAGCAGGGGCTCAGGGGGATCGCTAGCTAGCCTGGATTCAAGAGGGCTGCTAGCTAGCCGGGGCTCGGGAAGGCTACTAGCTAGCCTGGATTCAGGGGGTTTGCTAGCTAGCCTGGATTTAGGGAGGTTGCTAGCTAACCGAGGCTCAGGGAGGTTGCTAGCTAGCGGGGAAGTTGAGAGGCTGCTAGCTAGCCGGGAATCAGGAAGACTGCTAGCTAGCCTGGATTCTGGGGAGATGCTATTTAGCATGGGCTCAAGGGGATCGCTAGCTAGCAGGGGCTCAGGGGGATCACTAGCTAGCAGGGGCTCAGGGGGATCGCTAGCTAGCAGGGGCTCAGGGGGATCGCTAGCTAGCCTGGATTCAAGAGGGCTGCTAGCTAGCCGTGGCTCGGGAAGGCTACTAGCTAGCCTGGATTCAGGGGGTTTGCTAGCTAGCCTGGATTTAGGGAGGTTGCTAGCTAACCGAGGCTCAGGGAGGTTGCTAGCTAGCCCGGATTCAAGGAGGTTGCTAGCTAGCGGGGAAGTTGAGAGGCTGCTAGCTAGCCGGGAATCAGGAAGACTGCTAGCTAGCCTGGATTCTGGGGAGATGCTAGCTAGCATGGGTTCAAGGGGATCGCTAGCTAGCAGGGGCTCAGGGGGATCGCTAGCTAGCAGGGGCTCCGGGGGATCGCTAGCTAGCAGGGGCTCAAGGAGGTTGCTAGCCAGCTCGGATTCAGGTGGGCTGCTAACTAGCTTGGATTCAGGTGGGCTGCTAACTAGCTTGGGGTCAGGAGAGCTGCACGCCAGCTCGGGGTCAGAGGAGCTGCACGCCAGCTCGGGGTCAGAGGAGCTGCACGCCAGCTCGGGGTCAGAGGAGCTGCACGCCAGCTCGGAGTCAGGAGAGCTGCACGCCAGCTCGGAGTCAGGAGAGCTGCACGCCAGCTCGGAGACAGGAGGGCTGCACGCCAGCCCGGGAACAGAAGGGTTGCACGTCAGCCCGGGAACAGAAGGGTTGCACGTCAGCTCGGGAACAGAAGAGATGCACGTCAGCTCAGGGACACTAGGGAATGAGGACTCTGGGGTGAGGAGCGAGGCATTGGCAAAACATGCACCGATGGCCACGGTGTTAGCCGACTGGGAAGGAGGCAGGCTGGTGGGTGAGTCACTGGAGGTGGCTCGGGAAAAATAATCTAGCCAGTGCTTAAAATCCTCCAACTGGGGAACAAAGTGACTCACCCATGGCCTCTCCGACAACCACTGCTGCAGAATGTCGAGCTTCTTCAGGAGGGGAGGGTGCCGGTCAGGCTCAGTGCAAAGCAGACACTGCACAGTCCAGCCAAACTCCAGCACCTTCTTCTTAAAAAAAACCTTCTCCGCTGGGTCCATACTGGTCAGATCGTTCTGTTACGGGGAGGCGGAGGAATAGTGGACCCAAACGCAGAGAGAGAGAGGCAGGCAGGAGCAGCGTTGAAGCACAAGATTTATTTTCTCAAAAAAAAACACAAACCAATCAAAGAGTCCTGTGAGCTGTGGCAAAAACTAACACCGGGAAAAAGGAGAGACTGACGAAGACGCACACACACTGACACGGGGATACAAAACGATCTGACACGAGACAAAGGGAACACAGGTGTTGGGTCCGTCCAGGAGTGAGTTAAACATTATCTTGTCAAACAAAGGATTTCCAGCCAACATGTGCTCAGAGACAACAGCCTGCATGCAGACCTTGCAGCCTAAAAGTCGCACCTAGGTGTTACTGCACAAAATGGCCGAAACACAAGGAGGTCCTGCATTCCCATTGGTTCAGAGGTACCATAAAACCAGCATGGAGCCAGGTCTGGTGGCCTGAGCTATAAAACTCCATGTCAACCCCCAAACCTTCGTCTTTCATAGCAACCCCGTTGCTGCAGGAAGCACGCAAGCTTGTGCCAAAACTTCCACTTTCTGGCGAAAGTGGATTTATCTCTCGGTGTTCTGGAAGAACACCACTGGATCCTGTAACACACATCGTGTTTCAAAACTGCAGAGAGAACAACACGTTCTCTAGAAGGAAATTGGACACGTTTTTCTTCTCAAGTCGACCCTAGCTCTCTTCCTTCTGCCTTTTTTGGAAGGAGGGCTTCCCCTGATCTGCTGACGAGTAGACACGGACCCCGTTTCTTTCGTGGAAACCTACGGATAAACGGACTGAACACACAGTAAGAAGGCTTACGTCTGGGCAGAGATAAATAGTGTGTTTTATTAATGAGTAATTTGCTATTGCTGCTACTTTGTGTTACCATTAATGTGATCTGATTAATACAGCGCTACTGCTACTGCTTAATCTAGGATTGTGACCGCTGAGTCAAATCTATTCTGTGAATGTACTCTGATCACGGTGCATTGTTGATATGTTGTGTTGAATATGTAGCTAGCTTGTTCAGGCTGTAAATGCTACTTTCTGCTTCTCCCACTGCTGAGGAGTTTTAGGTACTGTTAGATCCAAGTATATATATCTTTCTTTCCTACTTCTCTAACCTTTCTCTTACACACACATATATGAACACATAGCTAGTTACCCACACGCGCTAAGGTGAACAGCTAGCCAAACAGCGAGTCACATAAACTGCAGAGCGTGCACCGCTCCACAGTTCTGCGCTCCTGTGTCTCCCTCTTGTCAACCACACGTGTGCAGACACGTTAGCTTAGCAGCTAGCCTATTGTTGGTAGCACATAGCTTAGCCTGAATGAGCTAACGGCTAATCTTAGGCCTAGCCTATCAATACCTCCCTCTTGGGGTGAAACAGTTTTGTGCAGCTCACAAGACTAGCCATTTTTGTAGTCTTTGGCTAGACTACACCTCGTCACCCCCTACTCTCTCACACACACACACACACACACACACACACACACACACACACACACACACACACACACACACACAGAGCTTCTCCCCACATGCTGTTTCGTTTTGTTTTGTTGTACTTAAAAGAAACGTATATTGGTTTTAATTAATCAAAGGATTATTGATTGGCCATTGATCATTTTGAAGTTAATACATTCTACTATACTTTAATTAGCAGTTGTTTGTGATTATTTGTGTATTATTGTATTAATTGCTGGTTAAACACAGGTCAGTGCTCGGATTTCACCCTTCCACTGACAAATGAGACTATTCCACAGTTCAATATTGGCCCCTGAAGTTCCAGGGTGGTGCCCCGTTTTGATTGTTTGTTGATTTGATGAAGTTATTAATAACCATATTCATAACTTTATTAATATTGATAAACATCTTTGATAATATGCCAATAATCTGATCTGTACCCCTGCGTGTACCCAACACAGGGGTTAAATACAAGAGGTAATGAACAAATGAGGGACAGGTGACACGACAGGTGAAACACATCAGGGCGGGGCAGGACAATCAAAGGCAAAAGTAAAACTAGACATGACAGGACAGAAAACAGACTATCAAAATAAAACAGGAAACAGAACAACAGACAGGAAACAAGAAACAACCTAAACACAGAGACTTGACACACAGAACACAGAATACAGGGATTAACCAAAACATATACAAAAAACCAGGAGATAACTAGAACAGAAAATACAACCACAGGGAACAAATAAACAATAAAGACAACAGAAATGAACAAACAGGTAACAGAAATAACCTAAAACCATAACACATTAGTGGCTGTTTCTGAGGACTCTCCTTCCATCTGCTGTGCACCTAAAGAACATAAAAGACAACACAATAACATCTTATTTTAAAATTTTAAATTTTGAATCTTAATTAAAATTTGTAATGCAATTTGGCAGCATTTATACTGCCAATGGTTATAGTAAACATCTAAATCTAAATCTCAACAGCCAATTCAAAGTGTGAAATGATCAGGATACCAAGCTTATAGAAGCTGTTTAATGTCACTTGGATAAATATTGTATCTATATATTGTAATTTTCAAACAAGTGAGCTTTTCTCTGTCAAATGTCAATGGCAGACCTTAGAAGTTTCATTTAAGCTCGAATTTAAGCAATACCAAAAACTGATTTGTAGCAATTGGCTTTCAAAATGTATTAAGATTGCAAGAAATACCATTTCCACACATGGCCTCAAAGATCTGTTCCACTGACTTCTTCTGGATGCAAACTGTTGTGTCTGTTGATTTAAAGACATTCAACCACGACACAAAGGTGAAGATTTCATCATATAATTTGCATCAGACATTAATGTGGACAGTGGTCAGATATGCTGTGTAATGAGGTTGAATTAGAAAAGTTACATATCTAGTGAAATGTGCTTCTTAAGTTTAATGTTATTTATTCAATTAAATTGAATTCAATATTTTAATTTATATTTTTTATTGATCTCCAGCCGTTGGGGGGGTTCGGTGCCTTGCTAAAGATCACCTTGGCAGTGCCCAGGAGGTGAACTGCCACCTCTCCAGCTACTCAGTCAGGCATAAAACAACTCAGCATACCTTCTGCATCCATGTGCTCGGACATTCCCTCTGCCATGTCAGTGGGGTTGCATTGTGCTGTATCTAATTGATATGTTTAGGAAAAAGGAAAACATTTGTAATATGAGCATAACAAATAATTGGTCTTCCCGCATTACTGGAGAACAAATAATCACATATCAGTATCAATGAAGGTATATAATTCACAGGAATAGAATTGAATTACTGAATAGTTTTATGAGCATAAAAAGATGTAAACCATTGCCAATTCAACTAAACACTTCTAGGATAATCTGGAGAGGTGCCTTTTTAGAAAATGTGTTAAACTATAATGATGAAAACTCCAACTGAGGAATATTGTCACAACCCTTACAAACTGTCAAAGACGCATATACAATATATAACAAAATGCAATACAGCTGTTCTGGATGTCTGCAATGGCCCAGCATTATACAAAGACTCACATGAAGGCCTGTATTATTCTTTAGTTAACTTATTTTCCCCACTTTGCATAGAGCCAAATGGTCTGCAGGAACACAAGTGAAGAAAGACAACAGCCACTGTTAATATCACTTACTTATTTCAAATGAAATTTGCTCAGCAGCTGCCAAAATGGCCTCTAATTGGTTTCTTCCGTAAAAGGAGGGCTTCTTGATGTCAAGTCCAGTGGGCAGCCCAGCAACTTTATTCACAAGGGACTGGTAGGGGAGCCTTCAGTACCTCCGGCCTCCTCTGAAAGACATGGACACACACATGCATGCACATGTTACACAATGTTACACAGTTGGATAATTCTAACTTCCCTCCTGTTGAAAGCTAGTTTTGTTAAAGTGTCATAATCTTATGGTTGATGGGTACATTAGATACATCATTTATTAATTTGATAAATGCCATTGATTCTTGAAGGTATATTAGGTTATCAAGATATAACTTTAAGGCATTTCTTTACATCAGTCTGAAAAAGTGGTTGAACATATGCTTACTATATCTCTGGTTGAAAAGATCTTGCACTTTTTTCAAAAGCACAGTGATGGATCTTTAGTAGTGGGTGTTGCAGCTGAGGAGCTGGCTGCAGATGTGAAAACAGACAATTAATTCCATAAAACTGTTTTATGTATATTTGCACTATTATAGGGTTGAGTCCATTTCTGTGGACTTTCATACAACCAATATTACCTTTGAAATGCAGGGCAAAATTGTTGACTGTGTCCATTGAATCAAGGAACACAGTGGCTTCCTTGCTACTCATTTCAAAGAGCTCTAAGCTGGCCTTTTGACTGTCAAAGGATAAAATGGCCGTCTCCACACCCAAAGCCTCAAGCTTGGACACCTTTACAATATTTAGAGAAACAAGCAAACCACAAAAATAGTAAATAATTCATTATAAACAAAATGGACAAACGTTAATTTTAAAAATCCAACATACACTGAAGAAACTCTTAACAGGGCTAGTCAATCTTTATGAAAATAAGTGCTTATGGAGATTACATAAACTATACATTAGCTCCATATACATGGAGTCTAATGGACCCATAGCCATATGTGACTACTAATGTTTCAGTTGACCACCTTGATCTGAATAGACTAGCCCAACCAGTAGGAATTTAGTTTGAGAGGGGTGGTATAAGCCTTCGACAATCTTTTTAATGTGAGAATATTTGATGCCGATAGCCTTGTAAACATTTGACCCAACTACTTTGTTTTACAGATTAGTTGTGGTTTTACAGTGTTTATTCTTTTATGTAGGGTATATGTTGTTGCGATTAAGCACCGCTTATGCTTGCCATCTCATGTTTAATAATTGCTTATAACATACATTTGGATGGACATGGTTTGAGTAGGCGAATCATCGGAGGACTTGATTTAGTACAACCTACATGTTTAAAAATCAGATGGAATGTTTATTTGGGATGAATTCATTTGAAATTATAAAATAATCTACAGATAAACACTCCAATTGTCTGTCACAATGTACTGCTCACATCACAATTGCCATCAATCATCCTTACATCTAATACTATAATGATACCACTAATGCCTAGCAAAGGAAGCTTCTTTCCAAACCTCTAACTTCAGGTTCTTCAGATGCCCTTTTATTTTAAGCTCCCTCATCTCAGGGCTAAGGTCCTGTGTCTGCCCATGTGCCTTCAGTGCTGCTGCCTCCTGAACATACTGTTGCTTGACATCTTCCCTTAATGTGGACCACCTACCCTTAATATCATTCATTGTGCCTGAGAACAAAAATAGATGCACAGAAAACTTAACACCTTAGAGTCAGCATCTCTTTATATAGTAAATTCATACAGAGAAAATCTGTCCAACACACTGGTTGACTTGGCTTGTAAAACCCTGTAACAACTGTAAAAACAAGATAACGTTTGCAGTAGATAACCTGATGATTCTTTTCAATAGACACAGCAGTCTTACACTGATGAATGCAACTTAAGTCTGTGAAATACTTGGCAAATACTTTCTTGAAAATCTGTTTCGTGACCCTTGTGAACCCCTGATGTAAACAGGGCCGCTATGTACAACAACAATCTATTTAGTATAACAATTAAAAGCATCCATTAAATATTGTTTCTCACCTTTGTTTTTGAGAATGTCCCAACAAAAAAGATTGTAAGGTGACAGCTCTCGTCTGTAAAGTTTTTGTTTTGGCGGCTGGGGCTTAGAAGAAGCTTTAAAGGACCTTTTGTAGTTACCAATCCAGTTCTGAAAGAGAGAAAACACAAAAAAGAGTATTACACCAATTAAACTGAATTCAATTCAATTTTATTTATAGTATCAAATCATAACAAGAGTTATCTCAAGACACTTTACAGATAGAGTAGGTCTAGACCACACTATAATTTACAAAGACCCAACAATTCCAGTAATTCCCCCCAAGAGTTACTGTGTGTGTGTGTGTGTGTGTGTGTGTTTATAGCGTAGCAGGGCACTGAAAGGCGTAGCAGGGTGTAGCAGTACATAACAGGGCACTGCAGGGCATAGCAGGGCGTAGCAAGGCACTGCAGGGTGTAGCAGGACGTAGCAGGGCATCGAGCAGGACCACGGCAGCAGCTGCAACCATGATTTAGAGGCCACCCTAATCCAAGGAAAACTGCGGGGTGAGAAAACATAAGGACTCCGGGGAATAATCTCCCCAGAGCTAAGTTAGTAACAAGCATTTCTGGGACATGGATGCACACAGATGGAAAGAGAGAGGAGAGAGGAGCTCAGTGTGTCAAAGGAAGTCCCCCGGCATTCTAAAACTATAACAGCATAACTAAGAGCTGGTCCAAGGCAAACCTGATCCAGCTCTATAAGGGTTGGTAGATAAATCTGACGACTATGAAGAGAAGCAGATAAGTTAACAAAAACATTTGATTTTTACCAGCAGTACAGCAGAATTATGTATTTATTTGATATGTTGATTGTAAGTGTGGCATTAAAGTAAACCTTACCTCTATGACACTGGTTTCCAAACCAGTAGCTGATGCAGCTCTTGATATGAGGGGGGAACCAACCCGTGTCATTCCCTCCTCAAAAAAGGATTTCAAAGTTTCCCTTTGTTCTTCATGAATTTGTGTTCTCTCTTGTTTAATAATAAAGAAAAAGCTGGTCAGCAATAAATCAGTAATAAACAAGTGTCATTGGTAAGTATGGATTTTTAATATCATACTATCTTTCTCATACACACTCGCCTAATGCTCCTAGATTAGCAACTGTAAGGCTTACCTCTCTGGGCCATCTTCAACCTGAAACATAAACAGAGAGAAACTTGCACATGACAGATTTGTATACGGGCACACTTTTTATGCAGCTTGGCCCAAAACCTAATTTGGGATTGTTCAATATAGACATAATGTATGGTAAGAAATAAAAAAACTTACCACAGAAGTCCATGGACTTAAAGCAGCACTGGAATAACAATAAAAGGAAATTGATGCCGTAAAGGGACACGAAAAAAGTTAGATAAAGAGATATTAATGTTACACAGACAGACAGACAGACAGACAGACAGACAGACAGATAGACCTGTGCTTTTGGATATTATTTTTGAAGTTCAATGTTGAGGACAGCAATGAATGTTTATGTTAGTCTCCCTCACTGCTCACTTACAAATAAGTGACAGAGACACCACAGTCTATCTATTTCTAATAGATTGACTGTCATCTGATAACAAACATGGCATGCTTACATTCATGGATTTGCATATAAAATGAAGCTCAGGACACCTGGAGTCCATTTGATGTATTCGCAATGCTACAGATGCAGCCCATGGTGCAGCCATAAAAATACGTTTTGGGTTTGAATATTTCACTCAATGAGTATGATATAGCTTCAGTGAAGCGTTAATGAGCAGCTACACAATATATGCAATAGGCATTACTGTCTACACTGTGTGCAGTGTGGAAAACTACTTACTTTCAAGCTAATGGGGACATATACTAAAAAAAACATGCTAATTAGTAACGTTTATGCTAACGTAACGCATGTAGGCTAATCATATAATAACGTTAGCTAACGCAATTGCAACACGGTTATCTCATGTCAACACTAATGTCACGCTACACAATATAGCTATGCAATAGGCCTTACTGTCTACACTGTGGAAAACTTCTTACTTTCAAGCTAATGGGGACATTTACTAAAAAACAACATGCTAATTAGTAACGTGTATGCTAACGTAAAGCAAACAGGCTAATAATATAATAACGTTCGACTTACGTGCAGTTTAGTGTCCCAAATTATTTTACAAAAACTGAGTGTCCCAAATGATGAGGGTCTTACTTGAGACAGGTAAAGGTTAATGTTAGGGTAGGACAGGTGGTTTAGCAGGTTCATAATTAATTAAGAACATTGTATGGGGAATTTGGGACACTAAACTGCACGTATACCATAACGTTCTCATGTCAACACTAATGTCACACCACCATAAAACATTTAAAACATTTTTTTCTGTATTGTTTTCGCTTATTGACGCCTTTTGACTAAATAATCACAGTTTAAAGGCTCTCATTTTAATGGTCTTACCTGTACATATCCCCGTTATCCAGCAGACTTCCGGTTAGTCTTAAAAATGTGGGCAAATCGCTGATATGCCGACATTTTTAAGTTTATCAACATAAATTTTACATGAATACGTTCACAAAGGCCTTGTGGTGGTCACGATTACATCATTTCACCGATAGCCCTTTTCGTTTTAGCAGTCTGAGGCTTTATTTGAGAGCTTGCTCTGTGTCTTTGAATAGCTCCAGTGTGGCCAGCTGACAGTTTCAGCAGGTGACACGGTCGTTAACCTGATTAAAGATCAAAGAGATCTCATCACAGACTTCAAAGGGGGTTTTCACTGGTCATACGTTACCATGACAACCCTTTCACAGACAGTTGACTTGAATACTACAGGCAGTAATATGAACATTAGTCTACATCTTTAGTGTTCCACTTCTGTCTGACTGTCTCTGTCTCTCTGTCTCTGTCTGTCTTCTCTGTCAGACAGACACAGAAGGACAGAGACAGAGAGACAGAAAAAGTTCTGTCTCTGTCTGTCTGTCTGTCTCTCTCTGTCTCTCTCTGTCTCTCTCTGTCTGTCTATGTCTCTCTGTCTCTGTCTCTCTATCTGTCTCTGTCTGTCTGTCTGTCTGTCTGTCTCTGTCTCTCTGTCTCTGTCTCTCTGTCTGTCTCTGTCTCTCTCTGTCTGTCTCTGTCTGTCTCTGTCTCTCTCTGTCTATGTCTCTGTCTCTGTCTGTCTGTATGTCTGTCTCTGTCTCTCTCTGTCTGTCTCTGTCTGTCTCTGTCTCTCTGTCTCTGTCTCTGTTTCTCCCTGTCTCTGTCTGTCTGTTTCTGTTTCTCCCTGTCTCTGTCTCTCTGTCTCTCTGTATGTGTCTCTCTGTCTGTCTCTGTCTCTCTCTCTCTCTGTCTTTCTCTGTCTGTCTCTGTCTCTCTCTGTCTGTCTATGTCTCTCTGTCTGTCTCTGTCTCTCTCTCTGTCTTTCTCTGTCTGTCTCTGTCTCTCTGTATGTGTCTCTGTTTCTCCCTGTCTCTGTCTGTCTGTTTCTGTTTCTCCCTGTCTCTGTCTCTCTCTGTCTGTCCATGTCTCTCTGTTTGTTTCTCTCTGTCTCGGTCTGTCTGTCTCTGTCTGTTTGTCTGTTTCTGTTTCATGTTTTTATTCCCTCTTCCGTACGATTTTTGGCTCTCCGTAACTTCTGCATACGTTGAGCTATTAAAACCATTCAACTTTTAAAATGTTCAGCTCTTTCAGCTAATGACGGGACGTCTTCAACTTTTTTTCTACTATTTATACTTTTTAAAATATTAAGCTTTTTAACACTTTTTTTTTTAAATTGAAGTCAACGAGATCATGCTTCAAATCCTTCAAATTTTCTTCCGCTCCCAACATTTTCAGCCCCTCCATACTTTCACCTACAGTTCTAAATAAAGAACCTACGGTTCTCTCACACTGTCTCTCACTCATTAGCAGGTGTGGTGATTAATGATCAAAGACAGGCTTTATAAGTGCTAAAGGAACCTTCTTGGTCTATACAGATGATAGTGTAGTGGATAGGGCACATGCCTTTGGTGTGGGAGATCCTGGTTTGAATCCCACTGGGTTACATCAGTCAATGTGTCCCTGATCAAGATCTCATTTTACTTTTTCAACTATTCTCACTACTTCAACTTATTCTTACGGATTTATGTTATTCAACCAATTTAGCTTTAACAATTCAGCTATTCATGTTTTATTTTGGCTCTCTCTTTTTCCTCTCTTCTCTTTCTCTCCCCTCTTCTCTCCTTCTCTCCTTCTCTCTGTCCTCTCTTTCCTTTTGTTCAGCCCCATTCTTTTTACCTAATATATTTCACATCTCATATCAGCTAGATTGATGCTTTTTCGTTCTATGCAGTGTCTGATAATAATACAAAGTATTTCTTCTTTCAGCCGTTTTAGGTAATTCATTTCAACTTTCATCTTTGACAGTATTACAGTTCAGCTTCAAGCTTTTCTAACAATGTATTTTAGCTTTTCACTTGGGTAATGCAGTTTAGCTTCCAACTCTAACAATTTTCCTGATTTTTTAGCAGTGTAGTGCATTTGAGCTTTAAGATTTTTCGTACTATTTGTTTCATATTTCTGCATTCGTGTGTGATTATTAGTTAGAAAATATACTCAGAAATCACAATGTTCTACGTCTTTTGTCATTATTCAACTTTTGAAGCCAACAGTTCAGTTTAGCATAAGCTTTTAACTTTTTAATGAAATTCATACGTATTAAAACGATTTCCACTTTTTCAACTATTCTCACTACTTCAACTTCTTCTTACTGATTTAAGCTATTCAACCAGTTTAGCTTTAGCAATTCAGCTATTCAGCATTCCCACGCATTTTCTGCAGGAAATGCATTTTCTAGTTCTTATTATTCCGTACGTTTTTTGGCTCTCTGTAACTTCTGCATACGTTCAGCTATTAAAACCATTCAACTTTTAAAATGTTCAGCTCTTTCAGCTAATGATGGGACTTCTTCAACTTTTTTTCTACTATTTATACTTTTTAAAAATATTAAGCTTTTTAACACTTTTTTTTAACATTGAAGTCAATGAGAGCATGCTTCAAATCCTTCAAATCTTCTTCTGCTCCCAAAATTTTCAGCCCCTCCATACGTTCACCTACAGACGCCAAACAAACTTTAAAATGTTCATGAAAACTTCAGGTATTAGGCTATATCTTTTCAGCTTGATATCTTTTACAGTTTTTGTGAAAAAGCTGTTTAAGTTTAGTGATCATTTCAGGATTTTTCTTCGTTTCTAATGAGTGTGTGTTGGGGCCAGCTAGAGTGGATGATGTCATCGCTAGAGTACAGAGCCTTAAAAAATTATCTTTGTCCCCTCTCTATAAATTGCTCTCAAGCCCACAATATCTACTTGTCATAAGCAATTTATACATCAAAACGTAGGTATTTTTGTCTAGTTTCAGGCAGAAGTTTGCGATATGACTTATACTTTTGGCTTAATGAGCTTCCAAATGACAAGAGTTCCACATCTCCCTCCATTCACTGCCCTGTTTAACATTCTCCACATTTCTGAGCGAAACGCAGAGCGAACCACTTTTTTAAATCGCTGATATGCCCACATTTTTAAGTTTATCAACATAAATTTTACATGAATACGTTCACAAAGGCCTTGTGGTGCTCACGATTACATCATTTCACCGATAGCCCTTATCGTTTTAGCAGTCTGAGGCTTTATTTGAGAGCTTGCTCTGTGTCTTTGAATAGCTCCAGTGTGGCACAGCTGACAGTTTCAGCAGGTGACACGGTCGTTAACCTGATTAAAGATCAAAGAGATCTCATCACAGACTTCAAAGGATGTTTTTACTGGTCATACGTTACCATGACAACCCTTTCACAGACAGTTGACTTGAATACTACAGGCAGTAATATGAACATTAGTCTACATCTTTTGCGTTCCACTTCTGTCTGACTGTCTCTGTCTCTCTGTCTCTGTCTGTCTTCTCTGTCAGACAGACACAGACAGAGAGAGAGAGACAGAAACAGTTCTGTCTGTCTGTCTGTCTCTCTGTCTGTCTCTGTCTCTCTGTCTGTCTGTTTGTTTCTCTCTGTCTCTGTCTGTCTGTCTCTGTCTGTCTGTCTCTGTCTGTCTGTCTGTCTGTTTGTTTCTCTCTCTCTGTCTGTCCGTCTTTGTCTCTCTGTCTGTCTGTCTCTATGTCTCTGTCTGTCTGTGTGTCTGTCTCTGTCTCTCTGTCTCTGTCTGTCTTTCTGTCTGTCTCTGTCTCTCTGTCTGTCTGTTTCTGTACTCTGTCTCTGTCTGTCTCTGTCTGTCTGTCTGTTTGTTTCTCTCTGTCTCTGTCTGTCTGTCTCTCTCTCTCTCTCTGTCTCTCTCTCTCTCTCTCGTGTCATTTGTGATTTGTGATTTGATCCATGTATATATCCTACTTCTTTTCAGGCAATATATTCACCTCTCAGCTCTTTAGGGTCATACTTTTTTGTTCTATGCAATGGATATGTCTGATAATAATACAAAGTATTTATACATTTAGCCTTTTAGTCAATTTATTTGAACTTCCACTTTTGACAGTATTATAGTTTAGCTTCCAGCTTTTCTAGAAATGTATTTCAGCTCTTAGCTTAATAAGGTAATGCAATTCATCTTCCAACTGACAATTTTACATTTCAGTGTCCAAGTTTTTCAGCAGTGCAGTGCAATCCATTTGAGATTTTTCAAACAATTTATTTCATATTTCCGCATTTTCATTTCTGTTTCTCATAATATTTGTAAGTCTTCCAGACTTAATCATAATTTCAGTTAGAAAATAAATTCTTTTATATATTAGTGGTGTTATTCAACTTTTTAATAAAATTCATGTTAATTGAAACCATTCATACTTTTTCAACTATTCTCACTACTTCAACTTCTTCTTACTGATTTAAGCTATTCATCCAGTTTAGCTTTAGCAATTCAGCTATTCAGCATTCCCACGCATTTTCTGCAGGAAATGCATTTTCTAGTATTAAATGATATGATGTTAACTGTTGATACAATCCAGTAACGTGAGTAACATAATGAAGCCATTAAAACACTGGAAAGATCTTTGGTCCATAAGGATTTAGATTATCAGCCATAAAGTCTAAACCATCCGAGGTAGACTGACCCCGAGCTGTGAGGTTGTGAAACAAAGGTTTTTCTGCTTCTGTAGAAGACACAAGTCTGGATTTATTCGCCGTGTTAGGGCTGCACAATATGAGGAGAATATGCAATATGCAATGACGTTGAATATCTTGATCAGGATATAACTTGTTATAAATAATCACATATTAAATTGTTCTCAGTTCTGCTGCTTTCAGTATTCTGATAAAATACAACAAAGTGCTTGTTGAATTGAAAACAAACTTTCTTTTATTTAACAAATTGAACATAGAGTTGAATATAAAAGGCAGCACTAAAAAACGAATGGCAGTTACATTTCTGCTGATATTTGTATCAACCAACACAACAAATCTCTGACTGTCTTTTGCAACATTTTGCAGCCTTTCGTGATATGTTCATTGCGCCGGGTTATATCGCGATGACGATAAAAAATTGATATATTGTGCAGCCCTACGCCATGTCATGGAGTAGTACCACACAATACAATCCTAAGTGGCATAACAGTGGCAACTCTGATTGGTGGAGCTCGCTGTTACCATGGAAACTTTTACCGAACCTGCAAACGGCTACAGCTAGCTGCTACCACTGAAGTCTCCCGGTCAACTTTTCACCGCCCGCTGATACGACTCGATGGCTGACGGAGCTCTGTCGCCTGATTTCATTGGATATAATACGAATTGGTGTAAATAACTGTCTGAAAGAGTAGTTAAATGACAAATCTTATCATAGATGCACAAATCATTCCAATAAATGCAATGCACATTTAAATTAATGAAATAATAGTTATGCATCTTATCTACAACCCACATATTTAAGATGAGAGAATAAGAAAATGATTGATGTGAATCAGCTTATGACATACTTAACCAGTCACGTATACACTAGTTTCAAAGTTTCACTTCTCTAATCTACCCGGCAACATGCATTTCTCACAGTTGGACCAAAATACATTGCAATTCATTAAGTATGAGCATGGTCTGGTCATTTTAAAAGGAAAAACAACTCCATGTATTGTTGAAAACACTTGCGCAAATAGATGATATCTGGGTTGAACCAGAACATTAGTTCAGTCTGAGGACAGGTTCCTCTTCTCAGTACTTCTCCATTCTCCTGTCATCTAGTCTTGGTATGTTAACATTACACTTTCACCCTTTGACCATTTAAATGCTCGGGTCAGGTCCCTGGTTTTGATACACTTTGTGTGCAACAATTCTCTAGAACGGGTATGTATGATGTATTGTATGATGTCGGACAAAATTAGGCGAACGGAAACCAATCACATGACAGTTAAATTTACATAACCAGGAAGATTTGTTGCCTAAATATTACCAAGTAGTTTTGTGGTGTGTGTGTGTGTGTGTGTGTGTGTGTGTGTGTGTGTGTGTGTTGGGTCTTTGTAAATTATAGTGTGGTCTAGACGTACTCTATCTGTAAATTGTCTTGAGATAACTCTTGTTATGATTTGATACTATAAATTGAAATTGAAATACACTGCGCTCAGACTCTATTGGGTGTCAATGCTGTGGTAGAGGGCCAATCACATATCACATTAAGTCAAAGAACACAAATAATTTTTCTATAGATCTGGGTACAAAAAGAATAGAATGCATGTATTGTTTGACTGGAGGAGTTTCCATTCTACTTGGTACTGACTTATTTCAGTTGGTAATTTAAAAGGCATAACGATACCAAGCCAAAATGATCAGTAGTGTCCAGCCTCATCCGTGGATTGTACTTGTTCTCGATTCATGGTTTCTTCCTTCAAGGTAGCGTTCTCAGATGCTCAGTCAGTTGATGTGTGTTCAGTTTGTCCATTGGCAGTAAGTCATCGTTCCAGTCGTCTGTCAGCGGTCTGCAGATATCTCCTACTAGCCACGACATGTGTCATTGATAAACTTGAGAATCTCTTCCAGTTTGTTTTCCAGTTTGTCAGTCATCAATTTGATTTTGGTGTCAATGGTGCTGATGTCAGGTACAACTTGTAAATCGATCGCTATAGTGGAGATAATTTGGGTTCTCTCTTCACATCTCTCACCATGGTAACCCTCCCAACAATCACACATCCATTCATTGGAGTCCATCAGCTGCTTGCACGTTCCATGGTTGCTACATGTTTCACCTTGGCAGACAGGCAACCTCCGGGAGTAATAGATGGAAATCTTTCTTGGATACCAGGTTCGCGGCTCACAGTAACGATGGCATAAGGGTGCTGGGGCCTCAGCAAACTTATTCCCATAGGCAGCATGTGTCGCTTTAGCATAATCTTTAAAGATCAATTTCATCTGGTCCGCATATGGATTAGGCTTTGGAGGAAAATATACACACTTATTTGTTTTGTCCTTAATATCACATGGTTGATATGTTTCAAAGCATCTAGCAGCTGCTTGGATAACATAGTTATCATACAATGCAACAGCTATCAGAGTGTAGCCCACAGCGATGGTGATCGTGTCCACGGTGACCTTAGCTAATTCATTTAGTTCGTAATGTTCTTCCTGCTCTGTGCAGTACACCAGCACCACCCAGTTGTACCAGTTGTACTTCTTATCCAGAAACTCTTTTACCTTATCAGCGATGGCTTGTTTGTTGTCAGCACTGAGTCCTTTGCTGATCTCCTTCACGTCTTCCTTCACATATTGCATGTGGTTGTCCAGGCAGTATTCCAGAGCTGATTTCTGAGCTGCGTAGACATTGTTAAACATCTGGGTGTGTTTGGTTTTTATGCCTAATATATCCAAACCGATCAGTTTCCAGTAGACCTGGTTCAGCACTATCCCCTTCCACAGCAAACTGCTGAAATAGATGTTATATTTGCCGATCTCTTGAACGTCACATTTAAACTTCTTCCTCAGCAGTTCATTGAGGTTTCCACTGAGAGACGTGTCTTTGACCGTCAGGTAATGGTAGAGGTTGGCCACACTGGCTTCAGTTCCTGTGTTCTCATAGTAGTTGACAAATATCTCTGCCAGTCGGAGTTTGTCCTCTTCACTTTGTACCGAGTAAGTGTTCTGAAGAAGCTCATCGAACTTCTTCCAGGAGTTGAGGATGCGGACTTCGTCTTGAGAGTAGACGCTGGCGTAGTTAAACCATTCTACATCTGTTGCCAGGTTGGAGATCTGGATGGAGAGCAAGTCCAGCTTTCTGTTCACTTCAGCAAACCCTTTCTTCACCTCGTTCAGCACCGGGTCATCCTGAGGGATTAAGATCAAGACCATGTTGACAAAAGACGCAACCAGAACTCCGACGCCAGGCGCCAAGCTGGCGACGTTGGCGAGACTCTTCATCACAGCTGACAACTTTTTGGTGTCAATCTTTTCAATCCCTTCTTTGACGATAGTGAGGAAGCTGCTTGCCAATGCCAAAGATTTATCCACTTTCTCTCTGGTTTCGAAATCCAGGTCTCTCTTCACCCTGTAGGATGGTGAGACGATGGAGGATGTGGGGTCATGTGACTGAGCTGAGAATTTTGTCCAGTAGAGAAGAAGGATCAATGAAGCCAACAGCATGGAGGCAGACAGCCGAGGGAACGCCATGACTGCAACACAGACAACACAACATGGAATCATGTTCTAAACGCTGCAAGTTCAAGACTCACAACTAGGGATGGGTCTCGAGACCCGGTTCTATTAGGACCCGGTTCCAAAATTCTCAAAACCCAAAAATCAATAAGGTCCGAGCTTATCGTTACTGCTATCCAGGCTAGTGGATCATATAACTTTGTCTCTAAAAATAGATCGGTGCGTAAATCGTAAAAATGATTTACGAGCACAATGTGTGCGTAAAGACCATAGTAATTCTCTGATGCTCCGGGACGGATGTTAGACGCTTCTGTTGCAGAAGCATCGCTGCATGGTATAATAAATTGTGTGTGTTAAGATATTTACACATGTAATAATTGATTTTATCTAATTTAATCAATATATTTACAGTATTGAACTTGAATATAATATACAGCGGGGAAAATAAGCATCGAACACATCAACATTTTTCTCAGTATAGATATTACATACAAAGAAATCAAAACATGTATGTCCATGACAAAAGTTCTGTGTAATAAAGTGGAATGATAATGGGAATAAATATTGAACCCATGAAGAAAAAGGGGTGTAAAAAGGCATGGGAAGCCAATAAACCAGCTGAAATCAGTCAGTATTTAGGAAGCAATCCTGCCCCTATTAGTGCAAATTAATATCAGCTGGATTAGTCCTAAATGATGGCCTATAAAAAAGGTTTCTCATTACCAAGGTGTCACTCAAGAAGCATTTCATAATGGATAAAAGCAAAGAGCTGTCCCAAGACCTTCTCAAGATTATTGTAGAAAAATATACATATGGCATTGGTTACAGACGAATATCTAAACTTCTGAAAGTTCCAGTGAGCGCTGTTGGGGACATTATCCGGGAGTGGAGAGAACATAATTTCACCATTAACAGGCCACGACCAGGTGCTCCTCTTAAGATTTCTGTCAGAGGAGTCCATAGAATACTTAGAAGAGTTGTCGAAGAACCACGGACCACTCAAGGAGATCTTCAGAAAGACCTGGAAGAAACCCTAACCCCAGGTACAGTTGTTTCAAAGAAAACAATTAGTAATGCACTCAACTGCCATGGCCTCTATGCACGCACACCACGCAACACACCACTGCTCAAGAAACGGCCTGTGGAAGCTTGCTTAAAGTTTGCTGCACAACATCTGCACAAGCCAAAGACATACTGGGAGAATATAATCTGGTCAGATGAGACCAAAATTGAAGTCTTTGGCTGTCATAGCATACAGCATGTTTGGAGGAGAAATGGCACTGCACATCACCCTAAAAACACCATACCAACATTAGGGCTGGGCATCGTTCAAAATCTTTCGATCCGGTGCCAATTTCGATACCTCAGTTTCGATACCGGTTCCTTAATGATACTTTTTTCGATACCATATGTTTTAAAATCCATTTAAACATCAACAAAAAATACATTAAACACAAAACTCTACCTTAATTGTGAATCAAAACAGTTATCAAAATTAAAAAAATCTGGTAACACTGCTCACTCAGAGTAACATTAATAACACTGGTTGTGCTTTTGGATAGGGGTGCGCCAGTCACATACTCAGGATTGGTATCAATCCCAAAAAATTAACAAAGAAAGAGAAACCTTTTTGCCACAACATGAACATATTATAAATAATAAATAAATAAACAAATGACATTGTGTACAGGCTAATATTGAACTAACTAAAAAGCAAAGGAATGTAAACAACAAAGACTTTTTAGGTCAAACTGCATAATGACACAAACCTTTAACAATAAACTTGGTGACTGCCCTGTTGTCAACATTGAACTAATGAAGAACTAACTTAAGTGCAAAGGAATGGAATTGAATTGCCTTGTTGCTGAAATGTGCTGTAGAAATAAAGTTGCCTTGCCTTACAACCTCAGCCTGTCAGTCAGTCACCAGGGCACAGAAACCACCGTTGTGCCTGTTTGTCTTACAGGAAGTGTAAAACAACAGCACAGCAACTGCTTTTGGCTCGCCATTAATATCATATCACAGTGAATGGTGTCTGGGCGAAGTTTTGAAAAACTGTAACCACACTTGAAACCACTTTATCGGCATTGCCGTGACTCACTGTGACTTCAACAGAACTGCAGAGCCGACGTAGTTTACCCCGTCCGCACCTCTGCACGTGTGTGTGTGTGTGTGTGTGTGTGTGTGTGTGTGTGTGTGTGTGTGTGTGTGTGTGTGTCGGTCGGAGCGCCGCTCTCTGTCAATATGCAGAGAGGACAGATAAGCTTGTGCTTACACGCTCAGACGCTTTGGAACCGAAATTTTTCGGTGCCATAAAAGTGCCGACATTCGGTGCTCAGCCCTAACCAACAGTGAAGTTTAGAGGTGGGAGCATCATGGTGTGGTGGGCTGTTTTACAGTATCTGGCACTGGCAGACTTCATATATTTGAAGGAAGGATGAATGGAGAAATGTACCGTGACATTGTTGATAAGAATCTGCTGCCATCCACCAGGATGCTGACGATGAGACGAGCGTGGACAATTCAGCAAGACAATGATCCCAAACACACAGCCAAGGAAACTCTTAACTGGTTTCAGACAAAGAAAATCAAGCTATGAAACTGGCCCAGTCAATTACCCGACCTGAATCCAATTGAAAACCTCTGGAAAGAACTGAAGATCAGAGTTCCAATCCACTCCAATCCAACTTTATTTGTAAAGCACATTTAAAACAACCAGGTTGACCAAAGTGCTGGACATAGACATGATTTCAGACTGATTATAAACACACAAGTAACAAAAACGAACATTTAAAACAAGTAACAAACAGGAAAAATTAAAATGCAGAATACAACTCTCAAGCAGGTTTAAAGGCCAATGAATAAAAGTGAGTTTTAAGTCGTGATTTAAAACTGTGAACGCTGGGGGCCAATCTGACATGCAGAGGCAATTCATTCCACAGCCTTGGGGCCACGACTGAGAATGCTCAATCTCCCATATTTTTGGGCCGCGTTCTAGGGACAACAAGGAGTAGCTGGTCTGCAGACTTTATTGACCTCAGAGGAGCGTGCAGCTTCAGTAGTTCAGCGATATACGCTGGAGCTTGACCATGAAGAGCTTTAAAAACAAACAACACAATCTTAAAATGTATTCTTCTAGAGTTCATAGAAGATGCTCCCGGAACCTTCAAGATTTGAAGACAGTTTGTGTGGAAGAATGGGCAAAAATCACAGATGAGCAATGTGGTTGACTAGTTTCTTCATACAGGAGGCATCTTGAGGCTTTTCTAAGTATTAAATACATTTCAGCAAGTGTGTTCAATACTTTTTTCCTGTTTCATTTTTACTTTATTACACACAACTTAATTTATGGACTTATTTGTTGTGATATCTTTGTATGTGTGGATTACTTGAGTTGTTATTGACATCTGGTGAAGAATTCATGCTGATAGCCCCATCAGAAATATCTTTACTGAGAAGAATGTTGACCCGTTCAATACTTCTTTTCCCCGCAGTATTAAATAAAAGATAAACATTTGAGCAGATGTGTTTTAGCAAAATGTGAAAACAATTAATTTATTATTAATTAATTAATTATCTATTAATTGAAGAAATTGTAATTGGAGGGTAATTCATAGTTACAGATGTTCTTTTACCATAGACATGTAAATTCACAGTCTATTCTTTACATTTTTTATTTTTGCGTTTAAAGAAATACAGAAAAAATCTGTAAATAATTTTTTTTTTTTTTTTTTTTACAGAAAGCAAGCAGAGAGTTCAGACCTGGAGAGAGGCTTGGAGAGCTCAATGCTGGCCCAGAAACGTCTGCCTGCTGTGATTGGTCGGCTGGCTGGATGGTTGCTGGATGTGATGGAGGTCTCTGACGACAGTCTGCAGGTTGTTGAGTCTCAGAGGAAGCCCCTGATCTCTGAGCCTGACAGGCCAGAAGCAGTCCTTTTTAAAGGAAGCTGATTGGCCACACCTTCTGGCAGGTGGAGCTGAGGACACAGAGGTTTACCATGTAGGGACAACTCTCTGATACACCGCTGATAACGGTCTGTGGGCTCATTTGGTTTAAACCAGGTGTGTTAATCTCAACTTCACTAAGGGCCACTAAGGGTCACTCTGAGAATCACATCAAGAGCCAGACATGTAAAGTTTATTAACATGCTTGTATTTCATGGAAAAGTCAGATATCTTTGACTGTATTTAAGCTCCCAGATGGCAGCTGATACCAGCTGTAGATATTAATGTTGAACTGTGTGAGTCCCAGAGAGGAGGCAGGAGAGGCTGTTGGCCTTTAATCGGTTTGCTCATTGAGCTCAAACAAGAGTCAAGATAAACAAATAAAGAGTTCAAAGTCTCACTGTATTTCTCTAAATTAGACTGAATGATTTCAGTAAACTGTCAGTAAAATGATAAATCAAACTTTATTCTTTATTTAGCATTTAAATTAACCTTTGACATTCAGGTTTTCATGTTTGTGCTGACACAGGACTGAAGGGGCTCTGCCTCCAGTGCTGCATCCAGCTCTGATTATACATCCATGAATTTCAGCAAGATCGCTGCAGTCAGCAGCGGAGAAACAAGCTACAATGTAAGTTAATCGGACAATTGTGCAGCTTGTATTTACCTTCAAAAGTGCTCGTTTTGCCGCTGACAGACTCAGATTAATATTCTAAGTGTCTGACAACATTATGGAAAGGATCCCTACAGAGATAGACCTTTGAAACCTCTTTAAGACCTTTATGTTTAACTAGAAAAAGCTCTGAGGTCGCTAGCATTAAACCCACCAGACTCCATTTAAAAAAGCAATTCTTTTAGCGTTTATAGAGCCAGTGTATGTTAACATGTAAATCAATAAACTATGTTTATTTCAACCAAAACTAGAGTTGTGATGGTTGGAAAAATGGAAAGACGACCCAAAACGGCTTTGTGTTTCTGTCGACGTTGAGTGGTCTATTTTACGATGATAAAATTTACTGTTTATTTACATGGAGTCTGCTGGGATTAGCGAACTCATTTTCGCGGATGGTTTAATGTTTAATAAAAGGATCTTACTCTTTAACAGAAAGGTCGACCTCCTTAGAAATCCTTTCCATAATATTGTCAGACACTTACAATATTAATCTGAGTCTGTCAGCGGCAAAACAGGCACTTTTGTGAAGGTAAATACAAGCTGGACGATTGCCCTATTAACTTACATTGTAGCTTGTTTCACTGCTGCTGACTGCAGCGATCTCTCTTAATACTGGACCAATGTCAAAGATTGTTGTTCCCATCAGTCACTTAGACACTAAAAACATAGGCAAATAGGGTCCAGGTTAAACAAAAGGGTAGTTCCTTTATGGACCTGAACAAGTAGTAACCATGGGAGTGGAACCATCCATCCCATTTGACATGAACACATCAGTTCACTAAAACAGTGAGTTAGTTCAGAGTCAACATGCTTTATTTATTTTGGCATTTTGGTTTGTTGGAAAAGCCAACGTCCTCTCAGTGGTTCCACCTTTACCAGCATCTCTTTCACAACCTTCACCTACAGGAAACCTCTGTTATGTAATGTTAATATTAACATTACGGTCATATCCAGTCTCAGTGGGTGCTTTTATCTTATATTTAAGACAGTAAAAATAATGGACTAAACTTCTGGATCTAAAAAGTGAAGCCAACGCTGAAGCTCCTTAAAGCTGCATTCTTTAACTTCCAGCAGGGGTTTTAACTGACACCAGATTATTATGCTAATTTATTTATTTAGATATTTTATTGCATGTAATTTAGATTTATTTGAAGGACCTGAAAGCAGTGACATCTGTACATTAGGGGCCAGTGGGGCCCACCAGATGGCACCACATGATCAATAATTCAAAGTAACTAATAATATATAATTTATATGTATATTATTTGTAACTAACATTGTTGCTCGTTTTATTACATATAACAAAGGTAGCGCTGTCCGATACATTCCAAATATCTTCCTATGGGCGATGTACTTAAAGTCAGTAGCCTGCTAACGTTACTTTTAGCAATGTTCATTTGGTGAGCATGCCCCCCCCTCCAGCATTCATTAATCAAGTGAGCAGATGAAAACATTGTGCGCATATTCAACGCACTTTCAATAATAAGCTCTGGGGCATGAACATGTTGGCCCTAAACCCAATAAAACAGAACGACCTTCGTCAAGACGTTGTTGAAACATAATTTATGTGGCACGGGCATTGCTAGCCAGCTACTAGCTAGCACAACTGTCAGTTATGTTCATTTGTTAGCTACTACTAATAGCAAGCCTAATACAGCGAAGCAATATGAATCAAGTTATTAAAAGATAAATTTAGTACATTGTAACCGTGTTACATTAATATGTGCAGTTGTGATTTCATGTACGAGTTGCATTTGGATTCATTGAGCAAGTAGCTTTGTGTGTAGTTTTATTCATGAATCGGATGCTGCCCATACAGTTCTTCTTCTTTCCTTTTGCTTTTGCTGCACTCAAAAGCATCCCATTTTTTATTAAAACAATATAATATAGTAATATACATACTTAAAAAGACACAGGTTCAGATGAAGTGTTAGATGGAAGTTTACATTCTAAAATTATTTTTAAAACTTAAAAAAAACAACATTTTTTGACGTTCTTACTGGCAAAGGCCTCTGCCTATATCCGGGTCTGCTTACAGCTACGCGTCCTTCATGTTAAAATATTCTGACTCGGTGTCGGCTCACCTGTGAGTTCTGGTCTGGATGCCGAGTCTTCTCTTTCCAGCTCTCAGCGAAGGCGGTCGCTTTTTCTCCCTCTCCCTCCCAGGCCTACCCTGCTTGCTATCTTGTCTTGTGTTGTCTGCTGTTAACTTTTTAGAGACTCTCCCTGCAAGGCTCTACAAATACCTAAAAATCATGGAATTGATTAACTGGTCTCTCAACGCAGTTGACACTGTATTCTCGAGGAGGAGCACTGGTTCGGGTGAGCCAGCATGTCCTGACGGGACGTTTGCTGCGGGGTATACGATGGACAGCTGGGAGAAATGGCGTGTCGTGTGTCTCTCTGCTCTTTCCGTGGAGGACGTTGAGGATATCTACCTATTTGGAACCCTGATAACTGGAATGTTGCTGATTGGAGGATGCTTCGCTCTGGTTTATCGAAGAATTGGAAAGACTTTGGTAGCTGTCCAAAGCCCAAGGAAGCTGCCTGGCCTGACTGAAGCTGTCGGAAAAGTGATCAGTTTGAAAACTGGAACTATTAATCGCGTGATGGAAAACAAAATGGTAATGACCCGCGGCTTGGATACCATCATGAGGAAGGTCATGGATTTGGAAAGAAAAATTGACCAATTGAACAGTGTGTAGTTGGACAATAGAATGAATGTTTAAATTAGAGCAGCCATTCGTGTAGACAAAACAAATTTAATCTTTCGGCTCCCTTATCCTGAACGGCCTTGCCAAGGCCGTCTCTTGGAACAAACAGTCACCCTGTTGGGGCTCTGCAAGCGAGACTCTCTTGGTTCCTCCCCCGTCTTCCCCACTGCCTGCTGATTGTCGTATCGGCTCTGGACTGTTCAAGGGTGTCACCATGGCAACGTGCTGTGTTTTCGCTATAACATTCTGCGGACTGGGTCACTAGTGGGACTGCCGGGCTGTGCGTTTCTCAGCAGGCCAAACTCCCCCAACCTACCCTCTCCCCAGTCCCACGCCTTCGCCGCTAAATGTGCAACTGTACATTTATGTTATGTTATGTTATGTTATGTTATGTTATGTTCAGCAGTGCAAATGTACTGTTTGTGTGCCTATGTGCTGAGGTGTTTTTTCCTGTTCCCACACTGTTCTTATCTTTATGAGGATAGTCTGAGAGTTGCTTTTTTTTCCCTCTCCTCTCCTCATGTGATGCTGTATTCTCCCTGCGAGAGTTAAGAGAGAGTTGTTTTGGCGCCGCATATATGGCGACTCGGTGTGTCTGTGCGTGTTGCTTTAATGTGACATGCACCTACAGCACCAGGACAAATTCCTTGTGTGTGTAAACGTACTTGGCAATAAAGCTTTTTCTGATTCTGATTCTGAGTCAGTTTGGGTACCGAGACCTGGTGCTAATACGGTGCCTATTTGGTCTACTGGACCAAATACCAACACCGATTTCGGTGCGTCATTTTTGTGTCACTTAAATGTCTGCACTTCTCTCTGATGCTCCGAAACTGACGTTAAAAACAACAGAAGCATCGCTGCACGTGAAGCTTGTTAACACTTAGCAGCAGGTAACGTTAGCCTACCGTTAGCTAGCAGCTGGATTAAAATGCTGACAGTATTTCACCTTAGAGGATTCCAACACCGGGACGTCCAACAGTCTGCAGCTAAAGACACAAACTAGCTGCCCTATATGGCCACTGCCTGCCGCTACATGGTGCATTTACTTGACACTGGTAAACCTCGTGCTGCATTCAAAGTTATTGTAAAATATGCTTTTCCCATCAGGTGGTTGTTTTTGTCATTTACCAGCAATTTACTATTATTAGTTATTGTTATTACATATTTAATACATCTTTTAAATATCATATATGTTATTAGTAAACAAGCTGCTCTTTAATGTCACTGACTGTCGTTTTGTGCTCTGTTTTAAGAATCTTTTTTTAAAGTTGTGGTTCAGGAACCATTTTAAAAGAATTGTTTTAGCACCGGTATCGGAAAAAACCCAAACGATACCCAACGCTAACGAGAACTCACCTACGACGTTCTTCGTCCGTCTGTGAGACAAACTATTATTCTTACAGCTACGTGTCCTTCTGCATGTTAAATATTATATAACAGACTCCAGACAGTTCTCTCTTTGACTCCAAACATCAAATCTTCTTCTGAACACGATTCAGTCTCTGTGTTTGTGAACATTACAAAAAATACAAAGGGACAAATGTGAAGTTCCATATAAGCTGACGGCCCGAAAAGCAAAGTTGATACAGACTTACAGCAGAGATACAGCAGAGAGAATGGGGAGACACTAAGATAATGTCACGTCTGATATTACGTGTGTTAACTTACGGACAGTTTTAGATATTTGACTTATTAAAGCAGCCATATTATGCTCATTTTCAGGTTCATAATTGTATTTTAAGGTTGTACCAGAATAGGTTTACATGGTTTAATTTTCAAAAAACACCATATTTGTGTTGTACTGCACCGCTCTCTCTCACTGCTGCAGATCCTCTTTTCAGCTGGTCTCTGTTTTAGCTACAGAGTGAGACCTCTTTTCTTCTTCTTCTTCTGTACTATCTTTGATTGCACTGCACATGCCCAGTAGCTCAGATGTAGATCATGTCAGCTAGCTAGCTCCATAGACAGTAAAAGAAAGGCTCTTTCTACAACTTCAGTCAGTTACAAGGCAGGATTAGCTGGGAGACTTCTAAATGAGGGCGCACATGGAAGTAGTTCTTTTGTAGATTATGGTGAACTTGTGTGTGTTGTAGCAGTGCTTTGCTATTGAGAACGAGGTAGCATGCTAGCGTTAGCATGCTAGCGTTAGCATGCTAGCGTTAGCCATAGCATTAGCATGCTAACGCTACGAGCTAATGGTTGCGGTTAGCCTGCTCGTTTCGGCTTGTGATGTCACAAGCCGTGCCGATTTTTTTCACATTCAGAAACCGTATCTCACTCTAAACAGCATGGATGGATTTTTTTCAAAGTTTGTATGTGTGTGGAAGCACCAGAGACACAAAAGAACACCCCAAATCCCAGAAAAAGTGATTTTTTCATAATATGGGCACTTTAAGTAAATGTTTGCTGCAAACGTAACATCAGACATAACTTTAACTTAGTGTCTCTCCATTCTCTCTGCTGATTCCTCACGTCTGTTTCCACTTTTGTCTTCATAAAAACTCAGTTTTTTTGGGTCATCAGGTTATAAAAAGCCAAGTTCTGGGTTCTTTACCCTGTTGGTAGTGAACATCAACATACAGCAGCTTTAAGGCATGTTTCTGTTGTTGGCTAGCAGACTACAAGTCAACGGAGAGCAGAGAGATGTTTCCCCTCCTCTGCGCGTGGCTTTCAGAGTATGACGCTCTGTCTCTATAATGACTCAGAAATATTGGACTGTTGCAGAAGTCTCTTTTTATTTATAAAAAGCCAGACTCACAGGTTTGTCTCAGAAGGTTTCACAACATTGTTTGTATATATAAAAAAATGTTCACAACAAAAATAGCATTAGAAACATTCAATTTTATCGCAGAAAGATTGTAGTTATCAATCGTACCAAATAAACTCAACTGAATGTTTGTTCCTGCTTTTAAATGGTCTGCCTTCTGAACACACTTCACTCAACACTGCACAGGTGTTTTCACAAATATAACATCCTCTAACATTTGGACTGGAGTACAGTAATGGAGTAAATGTAATTAGTTACATTCCAGCACAGGTGAGCAGGATACGTTGGCGTTAATAAACTTGGTGTGCTGGTTTTTAGGTGCAGGCGGGAACGTTAACACAGTTCTGAGTTTCGATCTTTGGCTCGCCGTTGGGCGGCGTTCCACAGTCAGCCTTTGGATCCCCGAAGAATGTCGCTGGCTCCTTCAGACGACCAATGGTAGGACTGAAAACACACACACGCACGCACACACACACACACACACACACACACACACACACAAAGACACAAAGCTAAACTTAACTGTGGTCGCTGCATGATGCCCATTGGTATGGTAAGTAACTCCCGTTACTCATTGGTCCTCAGTACATTTTAAACTCACCTGTAGTCGCTGAAGTCAGGTGTACAGCGTCTGATCCGGAAGCGTCTGGGCGATCCACCGCAGGACGGGCGACACAAACTCCATGGCTCCCAGCCCTCCCAGGTACCCCTCGCTGTAACACACACACACACACACACACACACACACACAGACAGACAGACAGACAGACAGACAGACAGACAGACAGACAGACACAAACAGACAAAATCTTAATGAGTACCTCAACATTTGGACTTAAGGACAGTACTGGAGTACTTGTACTTAATTACATTTATCAAGTTTTTCCCAAGGTTGTGAATATGCCGTGACATCATTGTAAATGATCTCTTGAGTATTAATAAAGGTTGAATGTGTGTGTGTGTGTGTGTGTGTGTGTGTGTGTGTGTGTCTCTGTGTGTGTGTGTGTGTGTGTGTGTCTGTGTGTGTGTGTGTGTGTGTATGTGTGTGTGTGTGTGTGTGTGTGTGTGTGTGTCTCTATGTGTGTGTGTGTGTGTGTGTGTGTGTGTGTGACCTACGGTAACATTTGTCAACATCGTAGCAGACCCGTGTCTCAGTCAGAGCGCCCCCGCTGCAGATAGATCCGTTGTGAGCGCGATGGAGACACTGGCGCTCTCGAGCCTGTCTGCCGCCGATCTGTTTGCAGCGGATATCCCTGCCGCCAAACGGGTATTTGCACGGATTCCATGGCGACCACTGTGACCACATCCCGTCCACTGCAGATACACAAAAGTCAAGTAAAAATGCTGTGATCCCATCGGGGAAACAAATACTTGCTTTATGAAAACATGGGATCACAGGGATTGAAAGATGAATAAATTACGTGTCGAGGTGCCAAGTTAACATGAGAATTCAGGCTACTTATTGCTGGGACAAACAAAAAAGACTTTGTAGGTTTTCATCCTCTTTACTGGAACTGTGTATCACACACAGACTGACGCATGTCCAATTCCTCCTGCTGTAGAAGTGAAGCCAAAATCTCCCGGGTACTTCCTAAAGTCCACGAGCGTGTCCCTGGCTTTATACTCCAGTAAGAAAGAGTCCAGGCAATGTGTTACCTTTGAGTTTTTAATTACCGAATCCCTAAAAGAACAGGAAGATAGAAAGGTCTGGAAAGCAACAAACATTTCCTTTATTTGTCTGGGCGAAGAACCCATTTTATATTTTACTGTGAAAAAACAAGCATTGTGGAGAAAAGAAAGAAATATTTGCTTAAAATACTTTGTAAGCCACCTGTGCATGTTAAAGGGATACTTCACCGATTTAGTATTAAGCTTTGTATCAGTAGAAACCCGGTATTATTTTTGAATGACCGTGCTTCCCTCCCTCATGTCGTGGAAAAACTCTTCCGATGACGTAAAACGAGGATTTTTGCGTCATCGGAAGATTTTTGCCCAGAGGCAAAGGACTACAGCCAGTAGTAGGAGCTACTTCCGCATGTTTTAAACCCGCCCATAGGGGGGTTGGACTGTCGTCTTTTTCCGGAGATTGTCGAGGCAAAAACAAGTGTCAGCCATCTTGAATCCTCGCTTAGCTTCTCAGCAGAAACTGTTAGATAGATTTATTCATCCCGAAGGAAGTTTTAGAACAATTATGTGCATTCAAACTACCGCACACGTGTAGCACCGGGATACATTGGTACAGATCAGAGGATCAGCAGGACACTTTATTACAGACAGAATACTCGACACAGCTTCACCCGCCTGCTATGGAGACCAGCGGTGCTGCTCGATGCCTCTGGCCGGTAAAGGGACATCATCAGCGGGGACAACAGGTTCTCACACTCATCTCGTAAAATACGGACGCTTGGTCAGGTGCCTTTGTCGTTCTTATTGACGCTAAAAGTCTCCTTTAGCGCTATAAGTAAACGCTCTTGGTCGGGACTATTGCCGTCCCTTTAGCGCTATAAGTAAACGTGCTTGGTCGGGACTATTGCCGTCCCTTTAGCGCTATAAGTAAATGCGCTTGGTCGGGACTATTGCCGTCCCTTTAGCGCTATAAGTAAACGTGTTTGGTCGGGACTATTGCCGTCCCTTTAGCGCTATAAGTAAATGCTCTTGGTCGGGACTATTGCCGTCCCTTTAGCGCTATAAGTAAACGTGCTTGGTCGGGACTATTGCCGTCCCTTTAGCGCTATAAGTAAACGTGCTTGGTCGGGACTATTGCCGTCCCTTTAGCGCTATAAGTAAACGTGCTTGGTCGGGACTATTGCCGTCCCTTTAGCGCTATAAGTAAATGCGCTTGGTCGGGACTATTGCCGTCCCTTTAGCGCTATAAGTAAACGTGTTTGGTCGGGACTATTGCCGTCCCTTTAGCGCTATAAGTAAACGTGCTTGGTCGGGACTATTGCCGTCCCTTTAGCGCTATAAGTAAACGTGTTTGGTCGGGACTATTGCCGTCCCTTTAGCGCTATAAGTAAATGCGCTTGGTCGGGACTATTGCCGTCCCTTTAGCGCTATAAGTAAACGTGTTTGGTCGGGACTATTGCCGTCCCTTTAGCGCTATAAGTAAATGCTCTTGGTCGGGACTATTGCCGTCCCTTTAGCGCTATAAGTAAACGTGCTTGGTCGGGACTATTGCCGTCCCTTTAGCGCTATAAGTAAACGTGCTTGGTCGGGACTATTGCCGTCCCTTTAGCGCTATAAGTAAACGTGCTTGGTCGGGACTATTGCCGTCCCTTTAGCGCTATAAGTAAACGCTCTTGGTCGGGACTATTGCCGTCCCTTTAGCGCTATAAGTAAACGTGCTTGGTCGGGACTATTGCCGTCCCTTTAGCGCTATAAGTAAACGTGTTTGGTCGGGACTATTGCCGTCCCTTTAGCGCTATAAGTAAACGTGCTTGGTCGGGACTATTGCCGTCCCTTTAGCGCTATAAGTAAACGTGCTTGGTCGGGACTATTGCCGTCCCTTTAGCGCTATAAGTAAACGTGCTTGGTCGGGACTATTGCCGTCCCTTTAGCGCTATAAGTAAACGTGTTTGGTCGGGACTATTGCCGTCCCTTTAGCGCTATAAGTAAACGTGCTTGGTCGGGACTATTGCCGTCCCTTTAGCGCTATAAGTAAACGTGCTTGGTCGGGACTATTGCCGTCCCTTTAGCGCTATAAGTAAACGTGCTTGGTCGGGACTATTGCCGTCCCTTTAGCGCTATAAGTAAATGCGCTTGGTCGGGACTATTGCCGTCCCTTTAGCGCTATAAGTAAACGTGTTTGGTCGGGACTATTGCCGTCCCTTTAGCGCTATAAGTAAACGTGCTTGGTCGGGACTATTGCCGTCCCTTTAGCGCTATAAGTAAACGTGCTTGGTCGGGACTATTGCCGTCCCTTTAGCGCTATAAGTAAACGTGCTTGGTCGGGACTATTGCCGTCCCTTTAGCGCTATAAGTAAACGTGTTTGGTCGGGACTATTGCCGTCCCTTTAGCGCTATAAGTAAATGCGCTTGGTCGGGACTATTGCCGTCCCTTTAGCGCTATAAGTAAACGCTCTTGGCCGGGACTATTGCCGTCCCTTTAGCGCTATAAGTAAACGTGCTTGGTCGGGACTATTGCCGTCCCTTTAGCGCTATAAGTAAACGTGTTTGGTCGGGACTATTGCCGTCCCTTTTGACGCAGTTATGTTAAGGAAAAGGTCGTGGGTAGGCATACGGTTCCGTGACACGCGGGAAGAACGGGATGGTTGGGTTTAGGAAAGGGTCGTGGGTGGGCATACGGTTCTGTGACACGCGGGAGGAAAATAAAAAGCGACTATAGCAAGCGTGACAAGCGGGATGCGAACCCTGCTCTCCTGGGTGAAAGTCCTGTGTTTGTTTGACCCATCCACCCCCCCAACCAACCTCCATACACGGAAATTCGCCCTTACATACTACTCGCTAAATCCTCTCTAACTGCTGCTCTCCCCGGTGCGTTACACAAATACGCTGAAAGATGCCTTTTTCGTCACATCAGACGCTGACAGCCACTGTCCAAACGTCCTGATTTTACGAGTTCAGAATGAGAACGGGTTGGCGGGGAACGTTGAACGAATGTGTCGGTGGAAAGCACTAAAAACACTAGCTGGCCACTTGTTCCATCAATCGTGCTTGCAAGTGTCCGCTCATTAGACAACAAAATGGACTACATCCAACTTCAACGAAACTCCCAACGCGAGTTCAGAGACTGCTGTGTTTTTGTTGTTGTGGAAATATTGCTGTACCGGACCAGAGTGATAGAGAAAGACATAGCTCTGTACCGGACTATCCAGCCTGCTGCTCTGTCACCGGGTAAGACTAGTCGAGGTGTGCTGTGTTAACACGGACTGGTGCTTGTATCCAACTAACTGCTAACTGCTGGTGGAGTTTGTGACTGTTAAATGCCAACCATTCTACATCCCACGCAACTTTACGGCTGTGTTTATACTCTATGTTTATACCACAGCCCACCAAGCGCTAATGCTGGTAGCTCTGTGTTAGCTGAACTTTACGGAGCATATAATGTGTGTGCACTAAATGCAGTGATGGGAATAACGGCGTTATAAAAAACAGCGTTACTAACAGCGTTACTTTTTTTCAGTAACGAGTAATCTAATTGACTACTCTTCCCATCTTAATAACGCCAAAAAATGCTACTTGTTACTATATTTGAAGCTGTTTTTTTCATCAGACCAACTAGATCTCTGAGTCTGAGCCGAGAGGCAAAGACTTTTTTTTATTGTTCTTCCTTGGTTAGTGGGCAGTGCACGATTGGCTGAGGTTGAGTAAAATGTCATGGTTAGCCAATCAGAGGTAGAGTTGGGCGGGTGTTCAAAAGCATGCATAGTCAGACACACAACGAACAACACAAGCGTGTCAGTCAACGAGAGAGAGGCAGGTATGGAGTTATGAAATCAAGGAGAGGGTTAACTTCTCCTGCTCCAGATCTCCACCGTGGTCAGAAAGAACAGGGGAGACACTTTGGTTCTCTGACTATGACTCTAGAGTCGGTACTCGCTCTGAAGCTAATCGCCGTCACTCTCTCACTTCTCCCTCGCTCTATCACCTACTCCCCACACACACACACACACACACACACACACACACACACACACACACACGCCGGCTTGACGCACATACCAGCGCACAAGTATAAACATCAGGCCACTTATGTTATTTGCACTACAAAGAGTGTATATATTTGTTATTTATTTTTGGTATAGTGCTTAACAAGCATCATTTAATTTTGCCCAGTCGTGGCCTGTTGAGGTGTTATTTGTGTTGATCCACTATATAAAATAATATCTACATACATGGCTTTTGATTGGAGGTTATTGGAGGTCTCACTTTGTCCCACAGCAACATTAAAATAGTTTAGATTTGTGTAAATTGTTTCTGTTAATAATGTATTGTATTAAGTGTCCATTTCATTATAATATTCAGATTTATCATAAATAATTGAACATGCATTTTAAGTTCTGTTAAAGAGGGGTAGGTGGAGGTGGGGTCACATTTGAGCATTTAAAAATGTACTTGAAAGTAACACAATAGTTACTTTCTGAAGTAACTAGTTACTTTCATAATTTGTAACTGAGTAACTCATTTAGTTACTTTTTGGAAGAAGTAACTAGTAACTGTAACTAATTACTTTTAAAAAGTAACTTGCCCGACACTGACTAAATGTAGCCTGTTTCGTATGTCGTTTTTATATATTGTAACCAATTGAGCCACGGTGAAACGTTTATATATACATGATATGGTTGAAATGACAATAAAACACACTTGTTGAGTTGATCGTCTTACTGTCTGTCTGTAAAGGGTAGGCGTGGCTTGGGAGTAGACGCTAAAGCAGCGAAGCAAGTGCATTCTGGGATTTGGTGTCTTTCATCCACATGAGCCAAAAACACATTTTCTGGCTTTTCTCGGCCTAGAAGCCACCAATTTCACCAGAAATTTCACATTTCCACTACATAAGTGACCCAATTTAAAGATATATTCAACTTTCCAATGGAAATATCCCTTTAAAAACGTGTTGTTACAGACAGATAATTTAAGGATAGTACGTTTCTTTTGTATGTCCTTTTCTTCCCCCTAGTGGTGAAGAAAAGATAGTGTCATTTGTAACAGTTGATAGTCAGAATAACAGGACGTGATGTTCAGGAAGTTCCTTTTTCCTATGGCTTCATAGAGGAAGCCCATTATTTGATAGATCCTTGACTCCTCGGTCCTTGGCTGAACCCAAAGTTGTTCTGTCCGTCCTCGGTGAAGGCCGTCTCTATTAGGATCTGCAGCACTTTGTCGATCTCCCTCTGTTCTCCTGTGTTTTCCCCCTCCCTTCCTGTTGCATGTTTGTTTTCCCCTGTCTGTCTGTCCGAAAATCGGCCTTCAGACAGTCTGACGAGGTCAGTTACTCGAGTCTGTTCGGTGTGTTCCGTGCCACCATCCGTCGGCTGTCAGCCTTCATTTTGGCCGATTTGACATGTTGAATCGGAAGGCGGGCACTGCCGGCAGTCAGACTCAAATGACCAATCTGATTGGTAGAGTGCTAACCTGGAAACGAGGAGCGGGATGAGCGTGACTAGAGTCTCTCAAAATCTGACGAAAATCTTTTAAACTGACCTTTGTTGATCTGAAATGAAGACAGATTCAGCAACTGCACGGCCTATTTCTCTCTTAAAATGTTTTCAGAAACACGTTTCGGTGAACTATTTTAGTCCAATATGAGATCGTATTCTGAACAAGCCGCCATGACAGTCTGGCTTTGAATTTCCGGAGAAACCAGACCCACGTGACGCCTTCTTCCAATCAGCTGCCGGTTTTCATTTTTGGGCGACAATACAGATTAGCGCCGCCTGCTGTTATGGAGACGTATATTTGCAATGGCGATTAGTCTGGTGGTGGCGAGGACCCCAACCACTACACAACATCACCGCTGTTACAACATCTGGTATGAAACATCTGAAAGAATACGAGTTGAGCATGAAGGAATCTACAGACAGCAGCCAAAATGCAGCAACTTCAGGTACGGCAAAGGAAGGACAGTCACTGCTAAAAACTTGATGGGACGGGAGTAGGATTCGGTTTTCGGTTTCGGATTCGGCAGAATCTTAACCAGTGGATTTGGTATTCGGCTGAACCCCAAAAATCTGGATTTGGTGCATCCCTAGTTAGACCAGCATATAGTTTGTGTATAAAGAGCCTTTTTGAGCAGCATTCTGCCCATCTTTAAATGATTTAGTCTGTGCAGTAAAAGATAAGATTTTGTGTGTACCTGGACAGTGCTGGTTGGTCTGACAGATGCTGGTTCGACGTCCCTCTCCAGGACACGGCTGGCCACCGTGTTTGGGGGCCGGGCTATCACATCTCCTGAGTGACACCTGAAGCCCCGCCCCACAGGTAACGGGACAGGATGAGAACGGAGACCAAGACCCCCAACCTCCGTCCACTGGAACAGAGACAAACAAAGAGACAGAGAGAGTTATCACCATAGATATAGAACAATTATTGTTCTATATCTATGGTTATCACCTCTACGAGGACACCTTCCTGTGTCCACCATGGGACTTTATTTCAGTTAAAATGTGTCCTGTAGTGAACGGGAAGAGACAGATAATGTTTAGATCCTGTTTGAATTGAGCCTTGAATTACACAGATGATGTCTGTCAGTTTAAAAGATAATTTATCAAGTGGAGAAAGTCCATTTGTCAATTTGTGGTAAAAGTATCAGACTGTGAAAATGCGTCATTAGAAAGACTCGTCAGCCCAAAGTGTCTTAGTGACGTCTCTTTGAAGCTACGATGTCTGTCTGTCTGTCTGTCTGTGTGTGTGTGTGTGTGTGTGCGTGTGTGTGTTTGTTACTGGAATGTTTTCTCTTCCCGGCTGATAAAAAGACGCTGGATAAATCACATCAGGTTCATCATGTTACGTTTGTTGTGGAAACCTTTATGGTCTGATACCTGAGCAGTGAGGCAGGTGGTTGCAGAAGGTTGTCTCGCTGGCGCCACCCTGGCAACCAGCACCGGGCGGGCTAGATGAAGGGGCGGGGTTAGAGCAGGAGCGTTGGCGAGACCTGACGGGAGCTCGGCCTTCTGGGATACAGGAAGCAGAACACTCTCCCCAACTGGACCAACCAGTCCAGAAACCGTCCACTGTTAGAGACGCAGATAGGCAGATGTTAATCTTAAAGGTTCACTGTCTCTGTCTGTCTGTCTTTCTGTCTATCCATCCATCTTACCAGGACAAGGACTCTGACAGACGCTGCTCTGAGTGCTCGGTCCGTCACAGTGTCGACCGCCATATTTAGGGGCGGGGCTATCACACCTCCTGGTCGCCAGCTGCAGCCCCTCCCCACAGGAGACAGAGCACGGCCCGGGCTGAGACCACGCCCCCCAGCTGCCGTCCACTGCAGAGATAGCCAATCACAACGGTTTGCTTTGTTACCTGATCATCAAACCCAAAGAGATTCTGTTACGTTTTTATAGTTTTTACAGCCGTGAATTTAGCGCCTGTTTGCTATTGAATCATATTACTCTCAAATGCAATTATACACATGTTCATTGTGTTAATATCTACATACTCACTTTCAGAGTCCAATGTCTTTGCATTTTGCATCTCGGGCTACATTCACACTGCTACGTTTTGGTTTAAAAAGGTTTGGTTTAAATATCTTCTGCTACGCCCCCCCCCCCCCCCTCATTCCCCCTGCTCTGGCGTTTCCCCCCCTCTCACTTTTGTCTCAAAACTCACATGCTTAAAAACCAAAACGAAGCTGGAG
>NC_050193.1:1162551-1195051 GCF_008315115.2 Sander lucioperca | reverse complement strand
CAGCTGTTTCTGCTGCTCAGGAGGGTCAACCGGCCTACAAACGGTAGCGTCTTGGCAGAACTTTATGCAGTCCCAGCATAGGTCCCAGCAAGTACTCCCACACGCCTGCAGTTTCGGGGGGTGGTGTCTCGGTCATCAGCGTCTAATAGCCGCACTACCCTGCTCCAACCTGCACAACACCGGCTTTTTGCCGCCCGACACAAGGCCGTCGCTGGAAGATGATTTCCACGGCAGAGGAACTGGTGCGTTTTGAATCAGCTGGACCATCTCACACTAAGTTAAGTTGTGTCATCGGGCTGCGTTGTTGTTCATTCATGGTGCCGCCCAGAGTAAATACGGGTCGGGCTGCAGGAATTATGTTCCATGGCGCTGTCTAACATCTGGTTTCAGTCGGGTTTTCCCTGTCTCTCGGGGGTTTAATTACGGTAATTGCTATAGAGTCAGCCAGCGGGCATTGTTTTACTCTAATAATTGCATCAGGGTAAGTGAGCACATTCTGCAGGGCACATCTATTTTCTTTAGTAGACATGTTAGGCAAGCTGCTTCTATTTTCAGACATTTGCTTTTATGTAGCACGCTCTCAAACATCTCAGTCAGCATTCTTAAAATCACGTGCGCACTGTGGTGGTATATGACTCTTACTATTTCTGTTACATTAAGCTTCTAGCAGTCACTCTATTATTCTATATTACTCTATTATTAGTCTATTTCAGGGGAATCGCAGAGAAGCAACTCCTTGACTATCATGAGCAAATATTATGATATGCAGTACTGGTGTAAATTCTGACTCTCAATTATGCTAAGTTTTACCATGTGATGACTAGGCGGTGGAGTGGTTTCTTATGCATTTATCAACTCCTGTGACTTGCTCTGGTGTAACACTGTTCAGAAACTGGGCAGGTGCATCTAACTTTTTGTGATGGGGAAACAACACGTAATGGTAATTTATCTTCGGAGCTATTGCTATCATATCAGTGGTTCATTGCTGACTTCAAACAGCGTGCATGAAGGATGTATTCAGCATTGAATATCATATTTAGTGCATCTGCTGCCTGCATACATATTGCTTTGTGCCTTAGGGGTCAAGGCCCTAAAGTATGATCCGTTTTTCGTTTTAAACCAAAAAAACGAAAAAACGAAACTATGAGCTCCGTTTTCCCGTTTTTCCAATGTACATACAAATTAAAAATGAACTGGAAAACTGCTCGTTGTTTTTTTGTTATTCATGATTCCATTTTAAACCAACAGCGAGAATACAGGCTCATTTTTCTAATGAGCATAATCATTGAAAATCTGATGGAACAGAGGTTTCGTTTTTGTTTTGTATGGGCTTACGTGTTGAAGATCAGAAGTGGCTCATATCAATGCGGCGCTGGACCAGAAGTAACATTAACGTGTCAAAATAAAGTGTGTGAAAACTATAGGCTTAACTGCAAGAAGAACCAGGCACTTTATCAATGAATTGGTGGTCTGTAGCTTCAGATTAGGCTCAATTTTGCTATTTTTTTGTTATATAAAGTATTTAGTTTATATAACTTGAGTGGAAACTCCCCTGTTCCATATATTTTACTTCATTAAAAAACATATAACGTTAGGCTATATAAAAAGTCACCAGCAGAGGTCCCAATCATCCACTTGAGTCCACAGCACCATATGATATAACATAAACATGAACCAGACTGTGTGTGTGTGTGTGTGTGTGTGTGTGTGTGTGTGTATGCACTGTAAACAAAACTAAGAGAGAAAAACTAAAGGTTCAACGTTTGCATTAATGCTTGCCTCTAATTCTGTGCTGTCTAATTCTTGTTCTGCTGCTCCATACAACGGTACTTCATATTTATTTGTATTGCTTAGCAGGAGTTGTCAGTAATCTTTATCAGATAAATAGGACATTGGAAAGGCAGGACTGGTACATATTGTTTAATTTACAACAACTCACAACAACTCACACACGCATGCACACACACACACACACACACACACACACACGTGTCTCAAAGAACCATCAATAAAAAAGAACCTTTGGACTAACTGTGGTAACTGTAGAAAAAAACAATGGTGGAACAAATCAAACTAAAAACTACACTAAACTATAAATCAAAAAGCTATGGGGACACCACATTCCTCAGGGCATCCATGACATCGTCCATCCCACTCAACAGGAAATACTCTTCCCCAAAACGCTCATCCCGACACTTGGGGCAGTTGGGGGAGGTGAGGACCCACCCCCGCACACATCCATTGCACCCCACCAGGCTCCTGCAGCAGGGTGCAATCACAAGGCCAGTCATAGGTCCTTCAGGAGAAGTATAAATCATCAGAACAACATATTTTGGTCATTATCTATCTTCATAAGTTTCAAGATGCTCTGTGTATCTTTTTGCTATCTTTGCCAGTTAAATATCTCACAGCAGAGCTCATACTACGTTCATAGAAATTAAAAACAAACTAAAACTTCCTGAACAAAGTCACAAATTAAGCAAACCCATTCAAAGCATCTTTTACAGCTCACACAAGTGTTATTTGTGTGTGATGCTGTGTCATCACGCACTTGTGTTACTGTCTCCTTGCAACAGCTATGAGGTCCATCACAGCTTCCTTGAAAGGCCCAGGCTCTCTGTTTACAGCACAGCTGAACAAATGTCCTAAATCAGGGTACTTGTCACTGAAGGCCATTTCAGCATTTTGCTGCTCCTCCACATTGTGAAATGGGTTGGTGCCAAATATTGACACCTTTGTCAGACTTGTCTCCATCACTTCTTGGTAGCTGTCAGCTGCCTCTGCTGGTCCTGACAGAAGTTCCGAGGCCACTCTGACTCTAAGCATAAAGAGAGATTGTTGTATTAACTGTTGTATGAAGTTTATTGTGCAAACAGTTGGTTGTTAAAAAAATACACACATGCACCTATACACACAAAATATTATTCAAATTAGATAAGCCACGCTTGCTATAACATGGGTAAGTCATCAAACCTTTGAAAAGGCAGGCCCGTTTTTACATGGTAAAAAATATATAGCACAGTATTTTAGCACACTATAATATTACACCTACTATTGTAACATCACATATGATCTGATATTTGGACCAAATTCTGTTGTAGTGTAAATCTTTGTCTATTGTACTGCCTATCTACTTGACCTGAGAAAGTACTCTTTCCTCGTTCCTGCATGTATACTATATACTATACTATACTGTATGTATACCATTGGCCGTCAGACTACCACAGCACAGTACAGTAATGTTGGCAGTCAGAACGTGTTATTTAACATCTAATCAATGTTGAAGGTTCACAAACACCAGGAAGTCATGACGTGCAAAGGTTATGCACCTAAATATAGTAATAATAATATAACAAAGAGTATGATTACTTATGTCAATTAGACAATTTGGTATTTCAATTTCCAATTTGTTTACTTCTGGCCACACCCGTTCAGCCCTGTGTTTCTGCAAAAATGGAGAAAGAAAGCAAGTATATAAGCACTGACAACGTATTTTTTCAAAGATAAACAATAATGAATGTTGATTGAAATTGAAATGTATGTAGAAATAATAGCAATTTTGTGGCCAGGTTGGCTCAGTTGGTAGAGCAGGCGCACATAAACATAGAGGTTCATGATATAGAGTCCGACCTGTAATGATTTCCTGCATGTCTTCCCCCTCTCTCTCTCCTTTCTCACCTAGCTGTCCTGTCTATTAAAGGCGGAAAAGCCCCCCCCAAAAAAATCTTTAAATTAAATATTACTTTTAACACCCTAATGATGAATGACGCCAGTTTGAGAACTTTCTGAGAAGTTATTTTGAAGATTTATACAACTTTTACACAACAATCTCATTCAATTAGTGTGTATCTCATTAGTATTCAAGTCTTCATGGCTTACGATTTGGACAGTCATGTGTTCCATTCTACTGTATACTAGTCATTTGTAGCACAATGTAGTCCACCAACTCAATTCCCATAGAGTTTCAGTCAAATGCAGAGGGGTTATAGCATATTTAGAATAACTGGAAAATAAGATATCAAAAGTCTTTTGATGTTGATGGGTCACATCCATCAAAGCAAATTAATGTAAGGGATAAGCTACCAAATACTAAACATGAACTTATGTTGACAGTTTCAGATAGATTAATGGTAATTCTGGTTCATACTTAATTTAAAAGGTGATATTGAGTAACATACATTGAACTTATCAAAAGCAGGTGTTTGCTTTAGTGTCTGTCATGAAAAATGATGATTAACAGACCAAGCTACTTTAAAGTATTACTGCTAGACATGACATAGAGTCAGGCATACATCATATTGTTCCTACTGGCCAACAATTTTAGGAGACATTAGTGTAATTAATAATTTAGTTCAATAAATGTCAGTCTACACATGTAATTGCAATAATATGAAGGTTAGAAATATAGTTTAATTGTTGAAGTACCCTTGTTGATGTTGTCTGCAAATATGGTGGTCTGTCTTTATTAAACCTGTACTCTTCAAGTTTCTCTTGCATATAGAGTGACAGGTAGAACTCTCCTCAGTGGTCCACTCTGAGCTGATCCCAAAGGCCATACCTTAGAACAGCATTCCTGCTTAAACAATGACAAGGGGGGAAACAAGTTCCACATTGTATTGCAAGTAAGTATTTATTATTATTTTATCTCCCCGTAATTACAGTATAAATACAGTGTAAATATATATATATATATATATATATATATATATATATATATATATATATATATATATATATATATATATATTAGGGCTGTCAATCGATTAAAAAATGTAATCTAATTAATTACATACTCTGTGATTAATTAATCAAAATTAATCACATACATAATTAAAGGTGCCTGAACCGATACTTTTTAAGAAAGTAAAAAAAGAAAAGAAAAAAAAAGCGTACTAAACAACAGTCGGTGACATTAAAGAACGGCTTGTTTATTGCTAAGGCCATATGGTCAAAATTAAATGATTTAATAATAATGTATAACAATAACAAGAACTTATTTCACTAGTAAATTGCTGTTGAACGACAAAAACAACGACCAGATGGGAAAAGGACATTTACAATAACTTCAAATGCACCACGAGGCTGTAGTTTACCAGTTTCATAGAACGCACCATCTGCGTTGTTTCTCCAACAGCAGCTGCAGATTGTTACATACTGGTGTTGAATCCTCTACAGTAAAACACAGTCACACTTTACACTGTTTAGAGTTAGCTGTCAGCATTTTAACCGTGTTTAATCCAGCTACTAGCTAGCGGTAGGCTAACGTTAGCTGCTGTTGAGTATAGTGTTAACTAGCTAGCGGTAGGCTAACGTTAGCTGCAGTTGAGTATAATGTTAACTAGCTAGCGGTAGGCTAACGTTAGCTGCTGTCGAGTATAGTGTTAACTAGCTAGCAGTAGGCTAACGTTAGCTGCCTGCGAGTATAGTGTTAACTAGCGTCCCGTGCAGCGGTGTTTGTGTTTCCTGTATCGTCTTCAGAGCACCAGAGAGAAGAGCAGACATATCAGTGGCTCCAGATTTCGGTAGCCAGGGTTGGCAGGAAGAAGATTTTTACAAGTAAATGTTCCAGTTAATGATCCAGGCAGCACATTCTCGTCTCCCACCTTCATTTTACAGTCCAATGGAGGCTAGAACAGCTCTGGGTCAAACCTCAATATGGAATGGATATGGATAATGGAGATATATATATATATATATATATATATATATATACACAAAATGTTTCTTTTGATAAAGCATGACATGATCAAATATAAACAGTCGTTATAATATCTATATATATATGGGTATATATATATATATAACCTGGCAAACATGACACGTTCTTATTTATATATGCTGAAACATCACGTTTCAAATATGGTCAAAAGAAATGCTGGATCACACGATTATAGGTTTTTTTCACACCCATATGTCCTGAAACATTATCATGAGCTGCATGTATTACCGATGTCCTATATTTAGTAGACATTACAACTTGCACAACTGGATCACCACTAAATCCCTCTCTGTGTGGACGCCACACTCTGAACAACAGGTCATTCTGTATGAAATACCCAGGTGTAACGTCTACCTGAGGAAATGGCAAAACCTGTTCGAAAATATCTTTCAAAGACTTGTCGGCTCTTTGTTCGTTCACTAACTCTAACCGAGAAATAGAAAGATCAGTTGGCATTGACAGTATAAACTTCTCCACATTAAAAGGTTTTTCTGGAACCTTCTCACTGTCAGCCAGAACAGCCGTCATAGCACGAGTCACAACACAAACCGTAGAAACATTTTGCTCCAGATTAGTGGCCGCTTGCGTCTCTGAAGACGAGACTGCCTTGTCTATTTCAGGGACCTCTGGAGTTTCTGAAACAAATTCAGACATACTTATGTGTATTGGCTGGTCAGGTAAGTGTACACCGTTTTGTCTCACATCATCTGGCCACACACAACCTCCTACCAGGTCATTTCCCAAAATAAAGTCAATTCCGTCAACTGGCAGTTCTGGACGAACACCTACTTCTACTTCCCCCTGTACCAAACTACATGACAAATGCACTTTGTGCATAGGCACAAACATAGTCCGCAGACCCATCCCCCGAACGGGAACACAGCTACCTGTGTCTGATAAGGGAGAAAAGGGCCAAATATTTCCCCTCACAAAGCTTTGCGACACTCCTGAGTCTCTCAAGATTTTTATTGGAACTCCTTCATCACTACTTAGCAGCTTCAGAAAGCCTTCAGACATAAGTGGAGCATAACACAAGTCAATCTCTGAAGTATTTACTGGTTTAACTTGCATCTGAAAAGGAGCCAACAGTTCTGCTGCAATACCAGGTGTAGGCCTCTGAACAGTGGTAGCCAAACCAGCTGACTTAACATTGCACATCTTACTTTTTTCTTTTAGTAGAGGACATTCTTTTTTCCAATGACCAATTTAATGGCAATAATTGCACACAGCAGAATCACTTTTTTCTTTAGCCTGTCTATCCAACTTTGGGGACATAAACCCTGCCTTGGGAAATTGTTCATTGTAGTACCGCTCACCAAAAATACGTTTGTGTGTCAACACATTCATCATTCAGCACTGCAGCCTCACTTGGACACTTAACCTTGTGTTCATTAACATAGGTCGCAACATAATTGGGCACAGACTGTTTAAACTGTTCTAGAACCACTAGATCACATAATGCCTCAAACACCAGAAGAAGAGCACCAACGATTAAAATGTAATGTCAAATCCCTGGCAAAGTCAACATGTTGTTTGTTCCCCAGTCTTCCTGCAGCCCCTGAAGCGTTGCCCATATGTCTCAGGAACAAGCTCATATGCCTTCAAGACTGCTGATTTTACCGTATTGTACACTTTACAGGCTGCAGAAGACAACGCTGAGTAAGCCTGCTGTGCTTTACCAGTAAAAACACACTGTAACAACAAAGTTCGCTCCTCATCCTGCCAGTCTCTTGAATCTGCAACCCGCTCAAACAAACTGAAGAAAATCTCCACATCACTTTCATTAAACTTTGGTAACAACCTCAAATTGCTTGCAACATCAAAACATACACGAGGCGTTTCCAAATTCAAAGCTGATGCAGAAATTTTACCCTCTTTCAGCAATGTTAATTTTTGAACTTCTAAATCAAATTTCAGTTGTTCCTTTCTGAATTTGATTCTCTCCAATTCCTGTTAATGTTCCATTTTCAAAACCAATAATAATTTTTGTTCTTCAAATGTTAAAGCAGTAGTGGAAGTAGTTACACTACTCTTACCTCCTTCGTCCCCCAACACTCCCTCTTCCGTCAAGTTGGCCATAATGACACACTTCAGGACCTCCTTTGTGCACCTCAACAACAACGTCAACATCAATGGAGTAATGCTGAGAAATCTTCAGCTGCTCTTTATTACATCGCTCCAGCAACTCAACAGATGGACCCTGAATGAAATTCTCAACAATATTAGACATAAACAAAAGTTGCAAACGTAATACTCAATGTGAAGCAAACAAATCCTCCCAAAACCCAAAAAGCCCAAAATATATATAAAGTCAAACAAACTGGAGCCTCCCCATTCTACACTAACTAGTACAACAAACTAGCTAACTAAACTCATCCCTAGTCTTCGGACAGGTACAGGTGGCGGGTATTTATTCACTATAAACCAGTGGGTCTGAAAAAGCCCCTGCTAAGCAGTTACCCTCAGAACACCACGGATGTGATCCTGAGCATATAGCTCCAACCACTTTCCCCGTCACACTAACGAAGTCCCCTGCAACAGACTCTCTAATAGAACCTGCTGCTAAACCTCACAGAGAACACCAGTTAAAACCAAGGGGGTAAGCTTCGCTTCAGAGCTCGAATCTCCTATGGCGCCATTTTAATGCTACAAAGCGATCACCCCCCGTTAGCATTCCATTGACTGCCATTCATTTTGACGTCACTTTGACAGAGAATAACTTTACATCTGAAGAGTTTAAAGACTCTATTTGTCCGTTGTTTATTTCTAAAGAAACACGAGAATGTATAAAAGGCTCCATTACCTTGTACCTCACGTTATGGCTCCGTAGCAGACGTTTTTATAAAAATAGGCTAACGATTGGGTCATAACCACGAGACTTACTGTCTCATAGTAGAGGAATTACCGTATAGTACAGGAGAAGCTCTCAGGCAGTTTGGACTTCCATTAGCTGTTTAAGTTTAATTACTAATGTTAACTATCATTTTAGTGATCAATAATTAGCCTGTGTCTATGTTATCTCCTTACATATACCTACAGTCTCCGTCTCTGCTAGATTGGGAATGATTGAGATTTCTCTTGGCACAGCTACCAGAAGACTTCCAACTTTCAGACAGGTTGCTCACGTCACATCTACGTCTTCAAGCTCAGTTGGAGGCTGCTCAGTAACGCTCAGCCATCACCGGGAAAGAGACTTCTAATATCCTTCACTGGTCTGCGTCCAGAGACACGGGATCTGTTGGTCCATTTCTTAAAAAAAACTGTCTATGGTAATATGTCAGGCTCACAATTTTTCCATACTACTACTGTATGTGCTAACGTTACTGCCATCAAGCCGCAATGATTTGCTGCTAATAAATGCTGCCAAATCTGTTGAGTCGTCTTCTAGTGGTGCATCAAGTGCAACGTACAGTATATTCCCATCCAATTAGACTGAATTTGGTATTGATGACGCGAAAAATAACATTAACTCCACGTGTTGTGTTAACATTGGGAGTTTACTTTGACTTTGTATACATGTAAATCAGTGTTTTTCAACCTTTTTTGAGCCACGGCACATTTTTTACATTAAAAAAAATCCCACAGCACACCACCAACCAAAAATGTTACAAAATGACACATTGTAGCCTAATAAGATCAGAATCTGCATTTTTCCTTTTTAAAAATATATGCATCGCTTTTGCAGGCTTACATCGATGATCTCGGCCCTACTGCTTACATCCTGTCACTGTGGGATGCACGCGAAAGGTGGCAGCAGGGCTCCAGACTAACTTTTTTCACTAGGAGCACCGTGGCTGAAAATTTTAGGGGCACAACCAGAAAATTTAGGGGCACACACCGTAAATCAACATGCTAACCAAATATTCACATTTCTACTAATTTCCACTGTTTTACTAATAAATACTCTGATAATAGATGCAGAAATTACAATGTGCTGTTTCAAATTCAGTGTCACTTTTGAAGATGCAACATAGAAGGTTAACTGACAGCCCCATCACTGTCATGACAGTCAAAAAATATTTATATATTTTGTTTATTATTGTATTTGTATATTATTTTTTAGCCTGTTTTATTTTCATCATGACCGTTTTTAATTGCTCTGTAATGTTTCATGTAAAGCACTTTGAATTGCCTTGTTGCTGAAAGGTGCTGTAGAAGTAAAGTTGCCTTGTTGCTGAAAGGTGCTGTAGAAATAAAGTTGTCTTGTTGCTGAAAGGTGCTGTAGAAATAAAGTTGCCTTGTTGCTGAAAGGTGCTGTAGAAGTAAAGTTGCCTTGTTGCTGAAAGGTGCTGTAGAAATAAAGTTGTCTTGTTGCTGAAAGGTGCTGTAGAAATAAAGTTGCCTTGTTGCTGAAAGGTGCTGTAGAAATAAAGTTGCCTTGTTGCTGAAAGGTGCTGTAGAAGTAAAGTTGCCTTGTTGCTGAAAGGTGCTGTAGAAATAAAGTTGTCTTGTTGCTGAAAGGTGCTGTAGAAATAAAGTTGCCTTGTTGCTGAAAGGTGCTGTAGAAATAAAGTTGCCTTGTTGCTGAAAGGTGCTGTAGAAGTAAAGTTGCCTTGTTGCTGAAAGGTGCTGTAGAAATAAAGTTGCCTTGTTGCTGAAAGGTGCTGTAGAAATAAAGTTGCCTTGTTGCTGAAAGGTGCTGTAGAAATAAAGTTGCCTTGTTGCTGAAAGGTGCTGTAGAAATAAAGTTGCCTTGTTGCTGAAAGGTGCTGTAGAAATAAAGTTGCCTTGTTGCTGAAAGGTGCTGTAGAAGTAAAGTTGCCTTGTTGCTGAAAGGTGCTGTAGAAGTAAAGTTGCCTTGTTGCTGAAAGGTGCTGTAGAAGTAAAGTTGCCTTGTTGCTGAAAGGTGCTGTAGAAGTAAAGTTGCCTTGTTGCTGAAAGGTGCTGTAGAAAGGTGCTGTAGAAGTAAAGTTGCCTTGCCTTACAACCTCAGCCTGTCAGTCATTCACCAGGGCACAGAAACCACCGTTGTGCCTGGCTGCTCGTCTCCGAGGAAGTGTAACGTCAACAGCACCGCGACCACTTTCAGCTCTCCATTAATATCATATCACAGTAAACGCTGTCTGCGTGAAGTTATGAAAAACTGTAACCACACTTGAAACCACTTTATCGGCATTTCCGTGACTCACTGTGACTTCAACAAAACTGCAGAGCCGACGTAGTTTGCACCGTCCGCAGCTATGCGTGTGTGTGTGTGTGAGTGTGTGTGTTTGTGTCAGAGCTCTGCTCTCTGTCAATTTTCAGAGAGGACAGATAAGCTTGCGCTTACACGCTCTCAGGTACCGAAATTTTAACGTTTAACGTGTAAAAAAAGGGGGCAAATTTACTGGTCGCACATGTGCGACTGGATGTAAAATTCAGTCGCACACTCTCAAACTTTGGTCGCAAAATGCGACCATTTGGTCGCAGTCTGGAGCCCTGTGGCAGTAATTCTATTGTCTTAAATCAACAAGGTCATTATTGCGCTAGTGTGCCGTGGCACAGTGGTTGAAAATCACTGATGTAAATTATATTGTGCTATCTATTATATGCAGCAGCCAACGGGGGGGGGGAGGGGGTGCATTAAGTCGGCAGGATCATTTAAAAGGCAACAGCGACTATTTTGTGCGTCTGCCCTATTTCTGATACCGTGGCGGCAGAAATTTTACCGTGGCGGGCCACCACTACTAAATCAACATAGAGGAAACTCTGTATGTGTATATCCAACCATGCAGGGCCACGTTCAGCCCCGACAACACGTAGCAATACGTTTATTTAAACTGATTCTCTTAACCCTGGTATCGTCTTCCCGTCAACCACGTACTTGTATTTTCCCTCCGGTCGGGTTGCCTGTTTATAAAGCATAAAGTAACCTATAAATGATCACTTAATTCTGTGTTACATCTTTTTAGCCAACTTCATAACTTATTACCACTAGTTTTACACTTCTTTATGGAATTGATGGTGGATAAACCACATTTACATGAAATTATGCCTAATTATTAAGTAAAATAAGCAGAAATTATGAACTATCTTGACTAACAGTTTAGGTCAGAGGAAGATATGTTTATGAATGATCCCAGATTTTCACCTCTGAAGACCATGAAAGTAGTGATCGTCATGGAACCATCCATGTTGTTTTTGGGGAATTTGGTTGAAAAGAAAGCCATGTTTCTGATACAGGAACTCTGAAAACTGTTAAATGTGACCCGAGGACATCAGCAGGGTTAAAGGAACACGTTAAACAGAGTACCTGTAAGTTCAGAAACGTTCTGGTCTCGTAGCTCGTAGTGAGTGTGAGCAGAACGGCTGCTTTTTCACTGAACTGCCTCGCACTATATTTATATTTAAATCTTAAATCTCAGACTATACTGATAATGCACTATATTTATATTTAAATCTTAAATCTCAGACTATACTGATATTGCACTAGTCCTTCCCTGTCTTCAATTATTATTGTATATATTTCTTGTAAAATTGTAAATTCCATTGTATTGTTATTCTGTAACAGTATTTTTATATTTCTAACTGTCCTTTCTGTTTTATATGTTAGTGAGTGTTGTACTTTGAGAGCAAAGATTAACCAGAGTCAAATTCCTTGTTTGTTTACACAAACCTGGCCTATAAAGCTGATTCTGATTTAGATATTTTATGATGAAGGCAGCAAAACAGTTTCCGGTAAGCGCTCCTCCTCTTCCTCCTCCTCTTCCTCCTCCACGTCATCTCCTACATCTTTCCCCCGGCATTTCAAAAGAGGAAGAAGAGAAGCAAACAGAGAGAAAGACAGACACCACAATGGCTGGAGCTCCGTGAGTATTTTAAACTACTTTTTCATTTCCTCCTCCTCCTCCTCTTTCTCTGCTGACATACTGCAGCTGCAGCTGTTGAACTTTTAAACTTTAAACGTGTAATTGATGTTTACAGGCGTCTGCGTTCTGTTCTTCAGTCTGTTCTTAATCTGCTGCTTTTAGTTTCTCTGCTCTGTGTAAACATACGTTATCAAAACGTGAATCCTTATCATCTGTTTGACTTTGAAAACACTAAAATTTACTTTAAAGATGCCGTCGAGAGAGAAAGTGGCGGGAAGAGAGAAAGGAGGGGGAGGGGGGATTCCTTCTCTCTTTGGACCTAAAGTTTACTGTACAGGCGACTATAAAAGTAACGTTGAACCCTGTAGTTTGATAAAGTGAAGGTTATTTCCCTTCTCTCTGTGCTCCAAAGTATCTGACAGTAACTGCTCTTCATTATGAAGCGTCCTGATTAACACTTTCAGTTATCAACGTCACTGTGGCTGCAGGACAGGAAACAGGTCAGAACCGGCTGCTATTTTGATGAGAAACACTAACTGTTAACCCTTTACTGGGTGGGTCACTTAGGCAGCACGGTGGCTCAGTGGTTAGCACTTCTGCCTCACAGCAGATTCTTATATATACCAATATTCTTTGTGAATGAATAATGTATCTTAAATAAATAAATGTTCTTCCTTAAAATACAGGGAGCATAAGTCAGTACACCCCAATGTTAAATTCCCATAGAGGCAGCAGCCAGTTATTTGATGGATCCAGGATACTATGCATCCTGATAAAGTTCCCTTGGTCCCCACATCATCACATACCCTTCACCATACCCCACATCATCACATACCCTTCACCATACCCCCAGATCATCACATACCCTTCACCATACCCCACATCATCACATACCCTTCACCATACCCCACATCATCACATACCCTTCACCATACCCCACATCATCACATACCCTTCACCATACCCCACATCATCACATACCCTTCACCATACCCCACATCATCACATACCCTTCACCATACCCCACATCATCACATACCCTTCACCATACCCCCAGATCATCACATACCCTTCACCATACCCCACATCATCACATACCCTTCACCATACCCCACATCATCACATACCCTTCACCATACCCCACATCATCACATACCCTTCACCATACCCCACATCATCACATACCCTTCACCATACCCCACATCATCACATACCCTTCACCATACCCCCACATCATCACATACTCTTCACCATACCCCACATCATCACATACCCTTCACCATACCCCACATCATCACATACCCTTCACCATACCCCACATCATCACATACCCTTCACCATACCCCACATCATCACATACCCTTCACCATACCCCACATCATCACATACCCTTCACCATACCCCACATCATCACATACCCTTCACCATACCCCACATCATCACATACCCTTCACCATACCCCACATCATCACATACCCTTCACCATACCCCCACATCATCACATACTCTTCACCATACCCCACATCATCACATACCCTTCACCATACCCCACATCTACACATACCCTTCACCATACCCCACATCATCACATACCCTTCACCATACCCCCACATCATCACATACCCTTTACCATACCTAGAGATTGGCATGGGGTACTTTCCATAAAATCATCTCTCAATGCAAATCAAACCAGCTATTAGGCTGACTGAAATAAAACCATGCTAGTCTCTAGGTCAAGGGAAAACTTATGCTGAGCACCGTACGTAGCATGTTCAAGTTCATATTTGTATTTTGTGATTGTCCTAGAACATGTTTACATGCTTCCTGTTTCTCATACTACCCCCGGCTGCTGCTCCTGTATTCACTCTGCTGGAGCGCCTGTCTCTTTAAGAAGAAAAAAAGCAACAAAAAACTCAATTAAATGCAAAAAAATAAATAAAAAACGTGAGAAAAAGCTACAAAACTGCCGTCTGAAGCTGTGCTCTGATTTGAACAGGGCACCTGACCTCCACGATGTGCTTCTGAACATCCTGCGGGACATGAACGATGAGCAATTCGACGCCTTCAAGTGGCATCTGAGAAACATAACTACAATCCCACGGAGCGAGCTGGAGTCCGCAAACCGGCGTAAGACCGTGGACCTGATGCTGTCGCTTCACCAGCAGGAGGCCGTGAACATGACCATAATATCGCTGGTGAAGATCCCGAGGAACGACCTGGTGGAGCGTTTGACTGCTACATAAGGTAAAAACACGCAGAGCTTTATTTAACCCTCGGGAGAGAGTATAAGTGGGAGGTTTCTTTCACTTAAATATGCGAGTTTGATTGATGACAGCCAGGTCAAGAGGTCACGACCTGTCAAAATTTTGATTGATGTTTGACAGGTGTTTCTGACGCAATCCTTCCGGAACCTTCTAGAAAGAGGGCGTGCCTCAGACCGGATGTTTCCTGTGAGGAGTCCGGAAACTGCATATTAATGCATCGAGACAGGAAATTGCGTGTTTTTAAATGAGCCAATGGGCGTGATACGGGAAATTGCATTTTTTAAAAATGAGCCAGTGAGAGAAGAGGGGTGGATCAACAAGTAGTATGGTTCAAGGTTAAAAAGGGTGTCTTTTCTGGTCTAAAACATAGAAAGATGACCTTTCATTCTACTCACCATGAATGTAAACTTCAATAGCGCTGCTTCAGAGATGTCTGACGAAGAAGTTGACTCTCCACTGAGTCCGTATCAAGGAGATGTCTCCGGCAGGTGGTCCTCTTCGCTGATCTGTGAGACTCCGATAACGGTGTTCCAAGACGCTCTTACAGCACCCGGAGCTCCAAAGAAATGCACGTTGTATCTGTGTCGTAGCCAGTTACCCCCGACTGAATCTCTGCACGAGGAATGGTCTCTACAGTCGAGTGGTATGTGTGGAGACTGGGGCTATGTCTTCAAGTACGAAGAAGGTGAACTCTGCTTTTATCAGCTGAAGGAAGGGGAGAAATTATCTCCTTCAACCGTCATGGTGAAAATGACCTTTGATGACTGGGGTGTGATGAAGACGTTGCTACAATTTGGTACTTCTCAGAGTAACGCCAATAAGGAAAATGAGGGTGTGGCTGGAGCGACCCGAGATAAAGAGACTCAAACGGTTATGGTAGAATGTAAGGAGGAGGAGACGGCTGTAAACATTTGTAGCAATGATGAAGAGAATAACGAGACGGAGTCTCCTAGATCGTCCAATTACCCCAGCGATAGCGACTTGGCTAAGATGAACATCGTCTTGGGATCGTCATGGCCGTCTGTTACCACAACCTCAGGCCGATGGTGGTTCCAGGCCCTTCTGCTATCCAGGGATTCGGAAGAAAAGAGAGCCTGCGACTTGTTTGTTTTGCAAAGATTTAATCCAGACTGCGGTTTATTCCGAACCGTGCTAGTCTTACCAGCGCTGGAATGGGTGGAGCGGATGATGGAGATGGGGGATAGGGTTACCAGTCTCTTCCTTAGCAGCCGCGGATGGAAAAATACCCTGGTTGTGAAAAAAACTCTAAACTTTTGAACTTTACCACGCCTCCTTTCCGGAACTTTCCCGACCCCACTTCCTTTCCAGAACTTTCCCGACCCCACTTCCTTTCCAGAATTTTCCTAACCACACCCCCTTACGATACTATAAAGACTGAAGCAGACTGCTTTACAATGTACAAGATGTTCAACGGCGAGCAGAAGAAAATCGCAACGATGTCCAGCTCAACAACAACAACAACAGCAAAGAGATCCCCTACCCTATGGATGAGGACCCTTACCCCGCGGGTACTCTTCGCCTCCTCAGAGGCGGTCGGTCAAAACATGGTCTGTCCGCCTCCCTCTCCCGAGACAGCGACTCAGGACTACACGGGTGTGTGTGACTCTAATGAGGATGAGGCCACTCAGGACTACACTAATGAGGCCGGGACAGTCGCTACAACTCCGGATGAGGGAATCCCCGATTCATCGGAGGAGGAGGAGGAAAGCGTTGATTCGTCAGATGAAAACCCTGGTTCTTCAGAAGATGAAATGGAGTCAGAAATCCCGGATGAGCAGGACGAGGAAGGCGGTCAGGAGGAGAGTCCTGAAAGTCCTCCAAACGCTCAGGAGGAGAGCCCTCCTCCTCCTTGCCAGGAGGATGAGGTAGACGGCTGGGTTTCTTCTCTCATCATCGACACCATCAAATCGGCGGTTTTTCATCTTCTCAATCTAATTATTCACGACGACAGACGCTCTGAGTGCTATGGCTGTAAGGTCGACCATCCTAGCCAACGGGAGCACGCATGTCTGGAAGTACTTGAGGACGACTTTTACGAGCGCCGCTTTTACCACCTGATGAAAAGACTCATCACACCTCGCTTTATTCCTGCTATTCAGAGTCTGTTACTTGCCCGCAACATCAAAACAGAGGATTTCAGAGTCCGTGTAGTCGCAGAGACGCTACTCCATGAACTGAAATTAGCAAAGAAAATCTTTGACCCCATCACGGACATGTACGATAATTTGATTGGGCAAGATTCTGTGAAAATCTTTCAACTGCGGTTGGTCACAGAGCGTTTCAAGGACTCGTAAGGGCTATATGTTCCCTGCTTTATGAAGAAAACAAAACAGAAAAGCCCAAAAAAAAAAAAAAAAAGTAATGTAAGTGTTATGTAACCTGTTTTAAGAATTGTATTTTTCTTTTGAACAGAAAAACAATGTTTTTTTAAACGAGTGATTTCTACTTTTTAATATAACCTGTTTTAAGAATTGTATTTTTCTTTTGAACAGAAAAAACAATGTTTTTTAAACGAGTGATTTCTACTTTTTAATATAACCTGTTTTAAGAATTGTATTTTCTTTTGAACAGAAAAACAATGTTTTTTAAACGAGTGAAATCTACTTTTTAATATAACCTGTTTTAAGAATTGTATTTTTCCGTCCTTTGAAAATAAAGAATAGAAAAAAAAATAAAATGAATAAAGAGTCATTCTTGCTCATGCGTTGTGTTAGAAAACATTAGAGAGCTCAGAGGAAAGGATGGCGGAGAAACGGGTGATGGAAAAAGTGTATTACGACCCTTTACATCCTGCTAGCTTTGGAGGAGTACAACGACTCCGTCAGGGTGTACAGGACGAAACTGGTGAAAAACTCAGTGTTCAGAAAGTTAAAGATTTTTTATCCGAACAAGATGCTTATACATTACATAAACCAGCCCGAGTACATTTCAAGAGAAATAGAGTGTTTGTTACTAAACCTTTAAACCAATTTCAAGCCGACCTCTGTGACATGCAGGCCTTGGCAGCGCATAATGACGGGTTTAATTATTTACTGACCGTCATAGACGTATTTTCGAAAAAAGCGTATGTGCGTCCCTTGAAGAGGAAGACGGCTGGTGAGGTTGTAAAAGCGTTTGAATCAGTGTTTCGAGAGAGTTTAATACCCGCCAAGCTACAAACTGACGCAGGCAAAGAATTTTTCAACAAGAAATTTGAGACTCTCATGAAGAAATATGGTATCAATCACTTTAGAACTGCCAGTGACTTAAAGGCATCGGTCATTGAGAGATATAACCGTACCCTGAAATCTCGCATGTTTAAATATTTTACGGCTCGCAACACCAAACGTTACTTGGACGTCTTACCAGACCTGGTAGATAGTTATAATAACAGTTATCACAGCTCTATAAAAATGACACCAATGGCTGTAACACCCGAGAACGCCGATCAGGTGTTTCGCAACCTGTACGGTACCTTCTCCTCGCGTCACAGGAATAAAATAAAGATGACGTTTAAGAAGGGGGATCTGGTACGTTTATCCAAGGTGAGAGGCGTGTTTGATAAAAAATATGAACAGAGTTTTACGGACGAAGTCTTTACAGTGACGGATCGTATCCCTCGTACACCCCCCGTATACAAATTAGAAGACTACGACGGCGAACCTATCGAGGGTTCATTTTATGAAGCGGAGCTGCAAAAAGTAAAAATGGCCGCAAACAAAATGTTTCAAGTGGAGAAAATCTTAAAACGACGTAACGTCAAGGGTGAAAAACAAGTTTTCGTGCAATGGAAAAACTGGCCAGAGAAGTTTAACAGTTGGGTTAAATTGTCTGATGTGGTCAGTATATAAAAAGTCTGTGCACAAAGGCCAATCCATCACTCGATTTCAAAAGAGAATCATGGAACACACAACCGCCGAGGGTTTTTACGTGACCCTGCCTTCCAACGCCAGTAAGGAAGTATTTAAAAGTAATACCAGCAGTTGTTATACAATCGATTTGGCTAAACCGATTGAACTGAGCGGTGAATGGGTGGTGGGTCTATGCGAAATCATATATCCTCGTACGTGGTACAATTTACCCGCAGACTCGAGCTATTTTGAACTGAACCGTGTGACGGACGAACCTCAACCGCTGGTGATTGTGAAATTCAATCGCGGCGCTTACTATAATCGACCAAAAGATCTCCTGGAATACTTGACCCCGGCGCTCAAAAAGCACGATCCCTCTTTTGATGCTTCTTTCAACAGCGCAACCAAATGCGTCGACTTCAAAGGCGATGGTCTTTACAAAATACGAACCTATCCCCCGCTGGCTTACATGTTAGGATTAAAACCCGCCGAATGGTGGACGCTCTCCAAGAGACCGTCTACCTATCCTTGTGATTTAAACGCGGGAGTATATAACCTTTTTGTATACACCGACATTATTCAGTATCAAGCGGTCGGCGACAGCTACTCACCGCTGCTCTGTGTGGTGAATGTGAAAGGTGACTTTGGAGACGTGACTAGCATCAGATACAATACGATACATTATATACCTTTGTCTAAAAATTACATCAAAAACATACGCATAGAAATTAAAACCGATCGCAACAGGAACATAGACTTTGTTTTTGGAAAGACAATTGTGAAATTACACTTTAAACCCGTCCAACGCTCTTTGTAAGTTCCCGGTAAGATGATACATATCAAAGAAGACCCTCGGCGCTTTGTAGCGTACTATGAAGGTCAAGTAGGTGGAGCTTTACCCGGTTTTTACGGAGCCCCGGTAATGTACGGGAGAGGCATAGGCTCTATCTTTTCTAAATTGTTCAGGTTCGTATCCCCTCTGCTGAAAAAAGGTTTCGCTGTGGCAAAACCGCATCTTAAAACAGCCGCTACAAACATTGCTGCGGACGCTGTCAAAGGAGTGATGGGAAAACTGACCGAGCATAAGAATCAAGAAGGTTCGGGAGGTATTTTGGTCTTGTCCCGTAGAACAAGGAAACGCCCGCCAGGTGAGCGTGTTGTTTCCTCAGCATTTAAAAAACGTGCGGCGGCTAAGAAGAGCAAATCAGTCAAGAGACGCGCACCCAAGAGGAGGAAGTCTGCTCAGAGCTCTGACATATTTTAGCGCTGTACACAATGGCTCTTTTACATCAGAAATCAGCCGAGTGCACCCTGGCGGAACTGGATCTCTTTTCAGCTCCCATGACTCAACTATCTGTAGAAGATAAAAAATATCAAGAATACCAACCTCTCTCTGCACTGAGCGACAACTCTCCGATTGAATTCTTTATACCCGGAGATGGTGAAAAGTATTTGGACTTGAACGATACATTGCTGCACCTCCGAGTTAAAATCACAGAGAAGGATGGGACGGACATCCCAGCAGATACAGCGGTGGGGCTCATCAATTATCCTCTCAATACAATTTTTAGCCAATGCGACGTTATTCTGGGCGATAGATTGATTTCACAATCCAGCGCCACTCATCCTTACAGAGCCATGATAGAAACCTTACTCAACTTTTCAGAGGACACATTAAAGAGTCAATTTAGCGCCGGCCTGTTTTACAAAGACACTCCGGGGTCAATGGATTCTATCATAGTGACTAACGGACCGAACAAAGGATTAGTCCAGAGAGCGCAATTCAGCGCAGAATCTGGGGAAGTTGACTTACTAGGACCTCTCCACAGCGACATTTTTTTCTGCGAGCGTCAGCTGTTAAACTCTGTCGATTTGAGAATCAAACTTATTCGTTGCAATGATGCGTTTTGCCTTATGGGGGCTCGTGACTCAGAGTTCACCCTGAAGATATTATCAGCCTCCCTGTTTATTAAAAAGGTCACCGTTTCCCCTGCTGTACGCCTGGGTCACGCAGCCGCCCTGATGAAAGGAAATGCACTCTATCCGCTCTCGCGTGTCAGTGTGAAAACGTACTCTATCCCTGAAAATTCCAGGATATGTAACCAGGAAAATCTCTTTCTGGGTGCTATGCCACGCTATTTAGCTTTAGCCATGGTACACCACGATGCTTTTGTAGGAAGACGGGACCTGTCACCGTTTAATTTCAAACATAATGATGTGGAATATTTGGCTTTGTGTCAGGACGGCAGACAGGTACCTGCTAAAGCCTTTCAGCCCCGTTTCAATACCGGAAATTCAGTCAGAGAATTTTACAATATGTTTACTGCCACAGGACGACATCTTAAGGATTTACCTCTTAGCATCAACCGCAGCGATTTTAACCAAGGTTATTCTCTGTTTGTCTTCAATCTTGGGGCGACCGAAGACAGCGACGCCTTATCTCCCATTTCCAACGGAAATTTGCGTTTGGAAATGAGATTTAGGGTACCGCTGCCTTACACTACAACACTTATAGTATACGCATGCTACGATTCCATTCTGGAGATCAACGCTAAAAGACAGGTGCTGGTGGATTATTATTAAAAAGATGGATAATCATCAACTAGAACGACTGTTGCATCATCTTATGGGTCATTTATTTCACGGAGTGTGGGCTTCTGATCAACTACCCTCGCTGAGTCATACCTACCGTCTACCTGCTTACTTTATCGTCAACACTCACCCATCCCACATGCCCGGGGAACATTGGCTTGGATTGACGTTGGAAGAGGACGGCGGAGCGACCTTTTTCGACTCGTACGGATTCCCGCCTGATTTTGCTCATTACCCCTCGAGCATTCTACAGTTTCTGGAAAACCGTTCAAAGAATATACAGTACCACGACCGTCAACTTCAGCACCCGCTGTCTACCGTATGTGGCCAGCATTGTGTTTTTTATCTCTGCCATCGGGCATGCGGCTTATCGTATAAAGAAATGTTGACTCTGTATTACGATGATGTCAATAAAAATGACCGTATGGTATCTAATTTTGTGAATAAATATCAAAGGTGCGTCAGTCGTAACCGTTCAGAATCTTTTCACCATAGTGTGTGTTCTTTAGACATGTTTAGAGATTGTTACCGCTTGTAAGAAAGACTCTGTAACCATAAACTTGTGATTAATAAAACATTTTATTGAAAATGACATGAGTGTATGGTCTCGTTAATCCAAAGTTGACCATCGCGGTGATAATAGGAATGTTTTTCTTCTTTTTTCCCGCGGTGATTTTTCTTCAGAAGTTGTCCATCGCGGTGATAATATGTACGTTTTTTTTCTTTTTTCCCGCGGTGATTTTTCTTCAAAAGCATCACCGGCCATTTTGAGCTGACTGTACTGAGCGCGTGCTTGGGGATTTTTAAACATGGCCACAGGGATATTTAACCCATCCAACGTATTTAAGAAACTAACCCAACCTTTTGGGATTGATTGGGTTCTTCTTTTATTGGTCAGTGAGAGGTTTTTTATTAAGTCAAGCATATGAGATCCTTTAACTACATCTCCCTTATATATAAATTCACCTCTCGATGTCCAACCCTCGTCACTTGCGGCTAATTTCTGCAAAATGTAGAGGGCATTTTTACGATCACGTGGGGGTAGGTTTTTTATCACCTCGTCTGCAGCGTCATCCAATGTGGTATGGGGACTAGCAGCTGCTACTGCATCTACTGCATCTGCAGCTGCTGATGGTGCTGATGCTGAGTGTTCAGTTTCTGATGCACCCTGTTGCAGGCTGAGTGTAACGTTGTGAACATCATTCTTACTTTGTTTAAGCAAAGTGAGATATCGTAGCAGTAAAGCTTCGTACCTTTTAGCTTTTTCATATGAATTTAATCCTGGATCATTTAGTACCGCGCTCATTTTCTCATTCAAAACATCTTCAGCCGTCTGTCTGATGGACGGCTCTGGTCTAGTTATTTTGCTCAGCTGTTGAGGTGAAATCAAATACATTTTCTTGGCAGCCCTCAGAGACATCTTTTATTTTTTTGGAAGCAGACCTCCTAACAAATTTCCCAATATTGGAATGGCGGCCGACAGTAATGGTAGGATAAAGCCCCCCGTCTGTTTTTTCAGAGCCTGATGTTTACGCTTTAAACTGGTTTTTTTATCGGCCAGCAGTCTGATAATCTTCTTTTGACGTTTCAGTTGTTTGTATTGAGAAGGCGATACAGGCAGATTCCCTTTTAACAGATTTAGAGCCACCTCACACAAGGCTTGGAGAAAATCGGGTGAACAGTGTTTCAAAATGTCTTTACGTTTTGAAGGCGTGGCGTGGTACAGTGCTTTCAGCAACAGAGCATTCCTTTTTATACGCTCTGACATAACGACGTCCTACTTTGTTTTTGATATGTAAATCGTCGTTTGCTGGTGGGGAAGTAACCCTGTACGCACCCTGTAACGTTCTGGGCATGAAGGTGTGAGGTCGAGGATTATATAACCGTGTGGTTCTCTCGTAGCATCTTCAAAACTTTCCAGGAAAAAATGTTTTTGTGAGGGAAACATCTGATGCGCTAGTATCCTAATCTGAAGCTGATCTCTGGGATTTTTAAATAGCACCAGATAATTACTGTTTAAACTTATGGTACGACTGTATCTGCCTTTATGGAATACATTTTGGGTTAACATAAAAACACTCATATTTCGATGATGTCTGTATTGTGTGAAGATTTTCACCACCTCAGGATGATCAGATGCCTGAAATATGACGTCGTCTAGTATGACCAGATGTGATTGTTCAGGAGGAAACATACTTGCATCTTCAAAAGAATCAGGTAGACCTTGGACAAACTTGATTTTTTTATTCATTTTCTTCATTTCGTCATACATGGGTTGATAACTTGTATAAATCCAAACAATATTTTGAGGTACAATATCCATCACACGTTCACATTTTTCCAGTACAGATTTCAGAAAATACGTCTTGCCACATCCACTGGGGCCAACTATCAGACACGAAAATGGACCCTTTAACCTCGGATCAAAATCAACCTCTTCCATCATGCGTCGTTAGTAACCAAAAGGTAGAGTTGTACCGTCAGGACATAACCTCCTCTTGTCATAAATGACTCTAAATTTTTTCCGGAATGACGCGTTTTTCAACAGAAACCCTTTTTTATCTCGTTTAATATTCTGTTGAGGTGTCTCAAGGGACATTTCTTTAGAACCCCTGAGGTAACCCTCCACCAGCTCTGACACGCTATCAAAGTTGATCTGTTCGCAGCACTCGCGAGTTTGCGTTATGCCTTTCACCTTCATAACCACTTTTTTCTGATTTTTGGTCTGGTAGGCATAGCTCTTTGGTCCCGCTGCTACAAATTCCTGAATTGTGTCCCCGTCCAACTCATCGGTAAGATCCCCGAGAAGATTACCCAGCTCCAGAGGTGCCTCACCCTCTTTTGTCACATATATCAGACTGTCTGTATCTGTATACAGAACGTTCTGCTGCAACTTTTCTAAATAACTGTACAGTTTTAGACGCCCATAAGCAGTAGTAAATGCCGCAATGAAAACGTTATTGGTTCGCCCGGGAGGTACGACGGTACGTTCATTGTGAGTCCACTGAATCAGTGCAATGTCATCCTCGCTGTTGTTTGTCGGTAAGAAAGACACGTGTCTTAGATTTTTGTCTAGGCGATTTGACGAAAATCTTTTAGTTCTTTGTACTCATTGCTTAAGGAATTTTTTAACTCAGCAAACAATTTGTATATTTCACTTAAGTCAGCCATGCTGCTTGCGCCCCCGGCAATTTGTTTGTTTGCCATTTTCTTCTTTGGCTAATACTTATTAGTCTCCTTATGCGTTATAACTCATTCATAACTAGTTTTTGTTGCCTGGCATATTTTCCTCTTTAGATGTAGGATAAACAAAGTACAAAATTACTTTTGGGGGTAGGAATAAGCGAGCTCAATCAAGCTGTTGCCATATCACCGGAATCGGAAGCACCACCTCCAAAATAATCAATTCTTGTTTTTCCAGTATGTACATACATTACTAAAAAAAAAAAAAAAAAAAATCTATCTATTGACGCAAACAGATGATTTTCATTCCTTCTTGTTTACCTAAAAAACGAGTATGTTATAAAATAAAATGAATTAAGGTGAAATATTTTTTCTTTAAAGAAAAAATTGATTTGTGTGAAATCAGTCAAATTATCCCAACTGTAAATATTAAAAGTTTCTAGTTTCTGTATTGGTGTTTGGTGCTAGTGTTTTTACTTTCAGTATGTTCTGAGTGCCGGTGTGTGTTGTCTAAATGAAGATTGTTCATAGTGTTTGGCTGCACTGGTGTTTAAATCCATTCATATATTTTCTTGTTCTTGTTTAATAAGCGGTACTTTGCATTTGTAATTGGATAGATATACCCTACAATTTTCCTTATGAAAGTGAGAGAAGAATTGCTACATTTACAGCTTAACAAGGTTAACACAGGGCTAACAAATAAAACCAAAGTGTGTATATAGTGAGATGAAAGGCTTAGCTTGAGTGGTTCTGGTTGTGTTTGGAAATTATTTTCCTACGGACATTTAATCTAATGACAAATGATAACTACTAAGCGAGAACGTATGTGGACATAAATGTATAGCTGTTGACATGCCACTGATGTCTCTGTGTGTGTGTGTGTGTGTGTGTGTGTGTGTGTGTGTGTGTGTGTGTATGTTCAACAGAGCAGAGGTTAGCCTAGAGGCCCCTTGCTATGGCTCGCGTTTTCATGCAGCATATATGATATGATACTATTTCTAAAAGATAATAAGATAAAGCTGGTTAAAACGTAGTTGTTACGCATTAATGTCAAGTTGTACATAGCATAAAGGTGTTTAGGTAGAGACTGAGCTGACTACTCAATATAGGAGAGAGATAATCATTGCAGTAATTTGTATTATACATCCTTGCAACTGACTAATGTTGCATAATTAACTGTTAATTTGTTTCTTGTATTAAGTACTTAAGACTAAAAAATGAGACTAGGAAACAGAAAAACAGAAAATAAAACACCATACATGTATGTAGAGCAGAGGTTGACCTTTGAACTTAGTTGCAGCAACTGTTACCTATAGGCGTCATCCTCTGGCTCGCATGACAGCTGCTCGTTTCATACAGCAGAACTGATGCTTATGAATCTGGGCCTGTTAAGAATGCAAACCACCGTCTACACTTGTGTAAAATAAACAGTGAAAGCTAGACAACCCGTCCGCTGGCTCTATATCACTCTGGCAGCATGTGACAGAAGGGAAAGTTGCCTGTTGCATTGGGCATTCCATCAACAACTGGTTGGTAATTTTATCGAATGTCAGTCAACTTAAGCTACCCAGGTCTGAATTATATAGCACTAAAACTAGAATCAGCAGTTTGTCTCCTAACTATTTGAACATTTCGCATAAAGTAGTAGTATGGGGCTTTTATTTAAAGTTACATTAATGTCAAGTTGTACAAAGCATAAAGGTGTTTAGGTAAAGACTGACCTGACTACTCAATATAAGGGAGAGATAATCATTGCAGTAATTTGTATTATACCTCCTTGCAACTAACTGATGTTGTTAATTTGTTTCTTGTATTAAGTACTTAAGACTAAAAAATGGGCCAAGGAAACAGAAAAACAGAAAATAAAACTGTGTGTGTGTGTGTGTGTGTGTGTGTGTGTGTGTGTGTGTGTGTGTGTGTAAGCGCTGCAGAGCTGAGGTCGACCTTTGACCTTAGCTGACTACTGCATGCTAGAGGCCCTTGCTCTGTCAAAGGGAGAACTAGTCTACTCCAAGAGAGATCTTCCAACATTGATAGATGTTGTAGATATGAAAAAGACAGAACATTGTATAACAATATTAGAAATACAAAGTCGAACAATATCACATTTGGATATACGAATTCGTAAATAAAATAGCAGTTTGCTTAGAGGGCCAAGCTTCCTATATCTTTTTCTTTTTTAACTATCTCTTATAGTTTTCTTAAATCCTCTCTTTTCTAGTAAAGACCTTGTTTGAGTCAGAGTTTTGATGTAATCATAGTTGCCGTTCCAACACCCTTCAGGGTCTTTTCAGTGATACTTTTACAGGATAAAAAACTGTGGTCTTAAATTCTTAGTTTCTGCTCTTAAGAGATATATCATTTGTCGGTCATTCAAATGCATACATACATAGTTGTCAGTTGCATATTGTGTTGTATAATTAATTATTATAAATAATTGAGCTCAGGTTGAAATGCAGATAACATGAGACCAGAGTAAAATGCAAGGTAGTACTACTTACTTTTAACGTTGGTGTTTTACAAAGAAACAAATTTGGGTCGGGGTGCAAAGTTGAATCTCATCTTACTTTTTTTTTTCTTTTCTTTTTTAACACTGATCACATAAGGTTTAAAATGTTTGTAATGTTTTTAATATAATTAGCTAAACTACTTGCTGCTATGTTATCTTTTTTAAATTGGCATCTTTCACCACATTAAACACAAACAATCTTTTAAACGTATGTGGTTATGCTAGTTACATTAAAATGATACAAAATAAGTTTTGTATTCACAAGTTAAAATTCATGTTGAACATACCATATCTTGTCTGTGAGACTTACATTTTGGCAACGTGTTAATTCTGAATTGGGAAATTACGACGCAATGTCGCTAAAACATAAATGCATCTGATGAAGTCATATAACTTCAAGGTACTACTTACTTTTAACGTTGGCGTTTTACAAAGAAATAAATTGGGTTCAGGGTGCAAAGTTGAATCTTATCTTACATTTTTACAGCTATTATAAGCATTGTGTACATCAAGGAGAATAAAATATAATTTTAACAGCTGTATTAATACAAAAATGTCACAAGCACATATTTTTTAACGTTTGTATATTTAATACATGCTTAACTATTTGCTACTACGTTATCTTTTTTAAATTGACATCTTTCACCACATCAAACACAACCAATCTTTTAAGTCAATGTCAATGTTTGTCATTGTGAATTGTCAATCACTACAAATCTGTTTTGCTAGTTACATTAAAATGATACAAAATAAGTTTTGTATTCACAAGTTAAAATTCATATGCATGTGCGGGCGAACATTAGTGGTTCACATGCACAAGCGGCAACATGACAACATGTACTGTGTCTGTGTGTGTGTGTGTGTGTGTGTGTGTGTGTGTGAGAGAGAGAGAGAGGGAGGGGTGAACAGAGAGAGAGGAAGTGAGGGGCGAGGGTGTGTGTGTGTGTGTGTGTGTGTGTGTGTGTGTGTGTGTGTCTGTATAATGGTACACAAGCACAAGAAAGTTATAGGAGTGTGTGTATCTTTCCCATTAATTTCCTACATTTTGACCGTAAACAAAAAAAAAGTGTGACTAAGTTGAATAAATCACTCAACATGCAAAGAAAGTAGTCTTATGTATGTTATGTGTTCAAATGCCATGTGTGATTTTGTGTGATCTGATGAAAAATACCACATTTATGGTACAGGGAATGTTGATGTGAAATGTTTTTTTTTTGACTTCTCACTGGTTAGCTCATTTGAACTGAAAACGCAATTTCCGGTAGAGTGTTTGGGCATGGGGACAAATAGGTGTGGAGGGAAAAGGGGAGTGAACACAGATCCCCGGGCCAGAACGATGCAGGCACAGCCAGATGAGTACGGAGCAGCGGAGGACGCAGGAGGGTAGAGGACAGTGTGTGTGTGTGTGTGTGTGTGTGTGTGTGTGTGTGTGTGAGTGGGTGTGGGTGTGTGTGTGTGTGTGTGTGTGTGTGTGTGTGTATGTGTGTGGGTGTCAGAGCAGAGGTTGACCCCTGACCTTAGACCAGTAGACCAGTAGACACTGAAACAGCTGCCCCAGAAATAAGGCGCCTTCCTCCGGCTCGCGGGAGACAGCTGCTTTTGGTGAGCACTCAGTTTATACAGAAAGAGCTGCAGAAACAAGTCCTTAATAATTTCTCCTTTGCAATATTGTAATATTGTAATGTACTTGGAGCAGCAGAGGACACTGGGAACCAAAAATACGAACCAGAGCGATGCATGCACAGAACCGTCAACATTTTCTACAAAATGTAAAACCTAATTTGACCCATGTTATTAGTTATTAAGCTGTTCCATTTCATATAATGATAACACGCTTTGTTGGACCAAGTATGACAATGTAACCGTTGGACAATATTTTTGTGGGATGTCAGCTTAAATAGTTTAACAGCTTTAATATTTTTTGTTTGCGTTCATTCCTATATTATTAAAAGACATTGAATGCATTAACAATCGGATTTAACAATCTTAAACATAAACTAATAGTATAACAAATACTGATAAAGATATTTAACTCATTCAAAACCATCATCTACGTATTTCCTGTCACCCTCTTCTCTCACTGGCTCATTTTAAAAAAATGCAATTTCCCGTATCACGCCCATTGGCTCATTTAAAAACACGCAATTTCCTGTCTCGATGCATTAATATGCAGTTTCCGGACTCCTCACAGGAAACATCCGGTCTGAGGCACGCCCTCTTTCTAGAAGGTTCCGGAAGGATTGCGTCAGAAACACCTGTCAAACATCAATCAAAATTTTGACAGGTCGTGACCTCTTGACCTGGCTGTCATCAATCAAACTCGCATATTTAAGTGAAAGAAACCTCCCACTTATACTCTCTCTCGGGTCGTCTTCCTGTTGACCGTGCAACTTTTTATTTTATTATTATTATTTTTCCAACGTTGTGGTCGTCTTTTTTGACAATTCTGTCGCTTTTCCCCAAAGTCTTTTATACGTTTTTTTGTCACTTCTTACAGATGTTTTTGTCACATTTTTCCTGCGCTTTTTTTGGATGTTTTTTCCCCACGTTTTTGAAGCTATTTCCGACATTGTTGTCACTCTTTTCAACGTTCTTTTATCATTTTCTTTCACCAAATGCTATAAAATGTAATAAAACACCCAAATTTTATGAAAGTAGTGAGGACGGGCCTCATGTATAAACGTTGCGTACCAACGAAAAGCTTGCGTACGCTGCTTTTCCCGGACATGTGTGATGTATAAAAAATAAACTTGACGTGAGAATGTGCGTGCTGTCCACAAAGTCTTTTCTGGCTCTGTAACGTGGCAAATTCTAACTGAAAAGTGCAGAAAATCACCAAACATTACAAAATAAAGTTTCCACTACAGTTACTGGCATACGTCTGTGATGTTGTCTATGAAAAAACATAGTTTTATCCGCCAATACTCCATAAAAGTGGGATCATTTATGTGGATAATGTTTCACATCTTTCACACTATTAACTGTTTAATTTGCAGGTTACTTAACCTCTGTTAAACATGAGGACAGGAAATAAATGATAAATCCACTTAGAAAATACTTTCAGTCATCCTCTGTATTTCCCATAGATGAAATATCTTACTGACAACAAAAAGATCGGCACGGAAAGATGCAATAGTGTCTGTGAGTCTGTAGTTGCTGAGGCTCAGACATTCATGGCCCACAGGAGGTGGGACGCACGGCTCCATCTCCCCAGGAACAAACGCTGTGTCGGGGGGGGCAAACTCATGTGATGTGTAATTGATCCCGTGGATGATTTGTAGGCTATTAAGTGAACAAGGTGTACCCGGTCCACCAAACACTGGGCCGTCTTGACTGTCTTAAATCTGCACATATTTCTGTTACTGTAGTCCTATTTACTATTTCATTATTACATCCATGCGTGGCGCAGCAGATCCGTGCACACTGTCACCTGCCGTGGAGACGCTGGCCTCACTAACCTCTCCTCCTCTGAGTCGGGTCTCCCTCGCGCTGGACTCAGTTTCTCTGAGCGTACTAACACTTAGAAAATAAATGGCATTACATCAGTGAGTTCAAACTGCTTATTGTTTATAATTTGAACCTACACTGAGATGCATGTTGTTCTGTAACTGGTGTGGCACTGCCACTTTTCTCTTGGTTTCCACTTTGACATTAGACATTTTTTTAATTATTTCTGCCATGGTTCGGTGCATTCACCGCCCGGTCACCATTTGCCACTCTGGGCATTTTCTTTTATTGCTTATCCAAGATGACAAACCTACAAACCTCCACCCCTGTGATCAGCACCTCAACCAAGTTTTTTTTTTTCCGTCTGCAGCGGGATAACCCGTTGTGATTGGACAAAGAATGACGTCGGGGGCGCATTTATAGTAATTTCCATATTATTTTATGGGAGGAGGCAAGGCGGAGTCGGTGGCTCGTTCATGTGCGCTCAATTTCACGTTGATTGTGATGTATAAAGGAAAGGTGCACAGGACCTGGTGTACACCCGGTTTTATACATGTGAAGATTTCTGTGTGTAGGTACTTTTCATCTTCTGGTATGAAAGCTGAGCAGTCTTTTATAAATGAGGCCCCTGATTATTTAACTTGTGAAGAGCGTTATAGGGAACCATCCACGTTATTTTTTGGTTGAAAGAAAACCAAATTTCTGATAGAGAAACTTTTTGAATATGGGTCAAATTTGACCCGAGGAACAGGAGGGTTAACCCTTCGGACAGTTTCACAAACGCTTGAGTGACTTTTAATCAAACTTCACAGCAAGGTACAGTTTTAAGATACTTCTTCTTTACTCAGCGCTGGAATGTGACTAAGTACATTTACTCCAGTACTGTTCTTCAGTCCAAATGTTGAGGTACTTGTACTTTACTTGAGTCTTTTCTTTTCATGCCACTTTCTACTTCTACTCTGCTACATTTCAGAGAGAAATATTGGACTTTTTACTCCACTACATTCATCTGTTACAGCTTTAGTTACTAGTTACTTTAGTTACTCCACTACATTCATCTGTTCCAGCTTTAGTTACTAGTTACTTTAGTTACTCCACTACATTCATCTGTTCCAGCTTTAGTTACTAGTTACTTTAGTTACTCCGCTACATTCATCTGTTCCAGCTTTAGTTACTAGTTACTTTAGTTACTCCACTGCATTCATCTGTTACAGCTTTAGTTACTAGTTACTTTAGTTACTCCACTACATTCATCTGTTACAGCTTTAGTTACTAGTTACTTTAGTTACTCCGCTACATTCATCTGTTCCAGCTTTAGTTACTAGTTACTTTAGTTACTCCACTACATTCATCTGTTCCAGTTTTAGTTACTAGTTACTTTAGTTACTAGTTACTTTACACATTCAGATTCCTGCAGACAGAACACATGTAGTTTATGAATCTGATGTTTGATTCTAAAGTAAACTAACCAACAATATAACAGCTACAAGTCACGCTGAGATGATCAGACCATTACACACACAGCTGGTTGATCCTTTACACACACTACAATGGTTTCATACTTTAACTACATTCTCCTGATGATACTTACACACTTTTACTGCAGTAACATTATCACTGCAGGACTTTTACTGTAACAGATTATATTTCTACAGTGTGGTATTAGTACTTTGACTGCAGTAATCTGAATACTTGTTCCAGCGCTACTCGAGTGTTTCCATTTATTTATTCCTTTTTATAAACACTCAGCGCTTCACGTTATCAGAAGATGAAACAGGAGTGTAGTAGATTCTGTCTGAACATCCCAGAATAATATCTAACACCTCTCTCTCCGTGGGTTTCAGGATCATCGGCGCCGATGCACCGCCTCCTTCACCCTGGTCTGCTCGACTGCTACACCCTACAGTGGCCCACTACGTCTTTCCATCCGTCTCATTCCAGAATTCATCTGTTTACACCAGTATTTCCAGTCGTGTTCACCCAGCGACACTAACTTTTTGTAAACAGCTCGTAGGACCAAACATCTTCCTCTGTCTGTCCTTTACACTACATCTGAACATCTGAACAACCTCTGAACAACCTCTGAACAACCTCTGTCAACTTTTGTTATGAATAAATTTAAATGATTTAATTATTTGTTGTTGTTG